>NC_089597.1:51778378-52078378 GCF_019320115.1 Miscanthus floridulus
AGGTGACATAGGCACGTGGTGCTAGGGTCTAAAAAGAATTCCCAGTTAAGTTGAGAATCCAATCGTCGTACAAGCGATACGAGCTGCACCGGCAGGTGCATAGTACCGATAGGACGCCGTGGCCTCGTCACCAAGGACTTCGCCGTCCTCCTCATCTGCATCTTGGTCTTCTTCGTCCTCAATGTCAGAGGTGCTGATGTAACCATCTTCTGTAGCAATATATGCCCGCTGACTTGGGCAGTCCTTCTGCACATGGCCAATGCCATGGCAGCGGTGGCACTGAATACCCGAAGTGCGTCCCGTCGATGCAACGGATGAGGAACTCTTGGTAGGCACCTGCAAAGAATTTTTACCTGAATCTGAAGGTCGTGCGGGAGGTGTCTTAGGTGTAGCAGAAACTCCAGAGGCTGTTGGTCGCTTGCTCGCTGGTGGAGGCGTCCGAAAAGTGGTTGGCTTGGTCAGCCCCGAAGATGGTGCCGAGCGTGGCGTGTATGTGCCGGTGCTGACCTTGCTCTTGCCCTGCTGTTCACGCCCCTGCAACTCCTTTTCTGCAAGCATAGCAAACTGAAAACAACTGGTTGACAGTGTTAAATTCTTTATAATCAACAATGTCCTGAATGTCACGCCTCAAACCAGAATAAAAACGACAAATGGCATCTTCGTTTCCCTCTACAACACTACAGCGCATCAATCCCTTTTGGAGCTCACCATAGTAATCCTGTACAGATTTATCTCCTTGTTCTAAACGCATCAATTTCTTACGCAAGTCTCTATGATAAGAAGGAGGAACAAAACGATCACGCATGGCTACCTTAAGTTCTTCCCATGTACCAGGTAAAGCATCCTGTGCAGCTAGCCCATTCCACCAAATAATGGCAAAATCCTTAAACTCACTAGTAGCTTGTCTAACTCTATGCTGCTCAGGTACAAGGTGGGCACTAAACTTTTGTTCTACCGTCATCTCCCAATCAAGATATCCCTCAGCATCATAATGACCCGAAAAAGATGGTATTGTGAACTTAATCTTAGCATAGGGATCATCGGGCACACGGTGATTATTACCTTGACGGTGGCGGTGGTGGTGGACACCACCCATACCTGTCGTGTTGCGGCGTAGATGTTGTCGTAATCTCTCTTGTCGGATAGCTGCTCGACCTATGTTTCTAGCGGCATCATGCACCGTGTCTTGACCATCGGTGTTGCTACCGGAAACGTCGTTGTTGCCCGCCACAAAGGTTTCCAACTCAGTAACCTTGTCGGTTAGCGTGGAAATTCGCTTGTCCAATCTCTCCATGCTATTGCCAATGTTGAGTTCAATGAGTGCGTCAGTGACGGCCTTCCTGACCGCCTCATTCATCCTTTTTTGGGCATCCTCTACAACAGCTTGTAGTTGCTCTTGGCTGACACACTCGCTGAAACCCTTAGGATTGTTATCTGCAGTCTGTTCACCTCCTGCCATTGAAAACACAAAAACAGGAACAAACAGGTGAAAGTTATCCCTACCAAATGACTACGTGATTGTAGTGGTGTCACTTTTCACAGCAAGTGGAAGCGTCTTACCAAGCTCTTACCAAGTTCTTACCAACGCAAGCAGTGGGCGATACAACCGGCGGCTGGTTCGTGATACCTGGGAGGTAGTGGTACCGAGATTGCAAGGCCCTTTGTCTGTACTGATCTGAAGAATTTGTGGAGCTTGGAAGGCAAACAAAGAGTAATATATATATATCTGGCACACAAGTCAGTAACAGAAAGTAATGCTGAATTATAGTCCAAAGTACTTGTTCTCGTTGCTGGTCTAAAGTGTTGCAAGTACCAGGTTGTGACAAAAGTATGGTGGATAGCAAGGTGATAGGTATGAGAAAAACAAGTATGGTGGATGGAAACAGCAACACAAACAAGGAACCAGACAGCACACGCAAACACAGCTCACTTTGGGCTTCTCTATGTGCTCCTCTAGATATTGTTCCTCTTTTGCCCCTCTCTTTTTTTCTATTTTTTGGGCTGTCGTTGTTTTTTTGGGAAATTTCGACTTTTTTATTTTATTTTTTTGATATTTTTCCTTTACTTAGGAGCACAAAAGCAGTAACCACAGAAAATATGAGCTCAAACAAGTGTAAGACGTGGCCTGTGGAATTTTCAGAAAACTGGATGAAAATTGACAAAAACCTTGTGACCACGAAACGAGGATCTTGTAACCACTTTTTGGCCAATCTAAAAATTCCGAACCCCGGCAAAGCTGGGGATGGACGGATCCGAAATTTAATCCATCTACAATCCTGTCCGTATCAATCAAAATGATAAAATACACATGAGTAAACCTACTATGAGTGCAAAGGGAACACGTATTTTTGAGATGGAATGTGAGTGCCATGGTGTTTTGGAAAGGCAATGTATGACAGCATAGGGATGAAAGCTATTTGCGTACAATTTTGGTGGATGAGCAGGTGCAATCAGAGCTTATCTTTTTGGACCATGTCTAAAATTTTTGTCTATAGACAATTGTTATCTATCTGTTGGCTACAATGTTCTTACAAGGAACCAAACTGGAAGCGGTTGCCTACGGCGATCAAACCATAAGTTTCAACAGTTTGCTTGGTCTAGGAGAAGCTTATGACTTCATGAGAGTTGGCTATGCGCCTACTTATGTTGATCGCTTGCGCTACATTTTTTGTTTATGTGCTGACTACTATGTCGTTCTATCTCCACAAACTATGGTTAATGCACCATAGAGAATGTCGATGAAATATGGTCGGCAGTCTACCTAGGGGTATGCCCAAGGTAGTAGATTATCGGCAGACAGGTGCGCAAGCTACGAACGAGATGGTGATGCAAGACAGACACGAGGTTTTATCCAGGTTCGGCCACCGTGAAGGCGTAATACCTACGTCCTGCGTCTGATTGTATTGCTGTATGTCAATGAGATGATTTTTGAGAGGGGTCCCCTGCCCGCCTTATATAGTCTGGGGGGTAGGGTTACAGATCTGGAAACTAATCCTAACCAGTTACAATTGCCATAGGTGGCCGGATAAGGATTCCTATTCTAACCAACCAGGATCTTGCTTGATCTCCAAATCTGCCTTGATTCCTTGCGCAGGACTCTGAGCAGATCGGCTGGGCCGTGCGTCGTCTTCTAGTGGGCCGGACACCACCCATACCTGTCGTGTTGCGGCGTAGACGTTGTCGTAATCTCTCTTGTCGGATAGCTGCTCGACCTATGTTTCCAGCGGCATCATGCACCGTGTCTTGACCATCGGTGTTGCTACCGGAAACATCGTTGTTGCCCGCCACAAAGGTTTCCAACTCAGTAACCTTGTCGGTTAGCGTGGAAATTCGCTTGTCCAATCTCTCCATGCTATTGCCAATGTTGAGTTCAATGAGTGCATCAGTGACGGCCTTCCTGACTGCCTCATTCATCCTTTTTGGGCATCCTGTACAACAGCTTGTAGTTGCTCTTGGCTGACACACTCGCTGAAACCCTTAGGATTGTTATCTGCAGTCTGTTCACCTCCTGCCGTTGAAAACACAAAAACAGGAACAAACAGGTGAAAGTTATCCCTACCAAATGACTACGTGATTGTAGTGGTGTCACTTTTCACAGCAAGTGGAAGCGTCTTACCAAGCTCTTACCAAGTTCTTACCAACGCAAGCAGTGGGCGATACAACCGGCGGCTGGTTCATGATACCTGGGAGGTAGTGGTACCAAGATTGCAAGGCCCTTTGTCTGTACTGATCTGAAGAATTTGTGGAGCTTGGAAGGCAAACAAAGAGTAATATATATATATCTGGCACACAAGTCAGTAACAGAAAATAATGCTGAATTATAGTCCAAAGTACTTGTTCTCGTTGCTAGTCTAAAGTGTTGCAAGTACCAGGTTGTGACAAAAGTATGGTGGATAGCAAGGTGATAGGTATGAGAAAAACAAGTATGGTGGATGGAAACAGCAACACAAACAAGGAACCAGACAGCACACGCAAACACAGCTCACTTTGGGCTTCTCTATGTGCTCCTCTAGATATTGTTCCTCTTTTGCCTCTCTCTTTTTTTCTATTTTTTTGGCTGTCGTTGTTTTTTGGGAAATTTCGACTTTTTTATTTTATTTTTTTGATATTTTTCCTTTACTTAGGAGCACAAAAGCAGTAACCACAGAAAATATGAGCTCAAACAAGTGTAAGACGTGGCCTGTGGAATTTTCAGAAAACTGGATGAAAATTGACAAAAACCTTGTGACCACGAAACGAGGATCTTGTAACCACTTTTTGGCCAATCTAAAAATTCCGAACCCCGGCAAAGCTGGGGATGGACGGATCCGAAATTTAATCCATCTACAATCCTGTCTGTATCAATCAAAATGATAAAATACACATGAGTAAACCTACTATGAGTGCAAAGGGAACACGTATTTTTGAGATGGAATGTGAGTGCCATGGTGTTTTGGAAAGGCAATGTATGATAGCATAGGGATGAAAGCTATTTGCATACAATTTTGGTGGATGAGCAGGTGCAATCAGAGCTTATCTTTTTAGACCATGTCTAAAATTTTTGTCTATAGACAATTGTTATCTATCTGTTGGCTACAATGTTCTTACAAGGAACCAAACTGGAAGCGGTTGCCTACGGCGATCAAACCATAAGTTTCAACAGTTTGCTTGGTCTAGGAGAAGCTTATGACTTCATGAGAGTTGGCTATGCGCCTACTTATGTTGATCGCTTGCGCTACATTTTTTGTTTATGTGCTGACTACTATGTCGTTCTATCTCCACAAACTATGGTTAATGCACCATAGAGAATGTCGATGAAATATGGTCGGCAGTCTACCTAGGGGTATGCCCAAGGTAGTAGATTATCGGCAGACAGGTGCGCAAGCTACGAATGAGATGGTGATGCAAGACAGACACGAGGTTTTATCCAGGTTCGGCCACCGTGAAGGCGTAATACCTACGTCCTGTGTCTGATTGTATTGCTGTATGTCAATGAGATGATTTTTGAGAGGGGTCCCCTGCCCGCCTTATATAGTCTGGGGGGTAGGGTTACAGATCTAGAAACTAATCCTAACCAGTTACAATTGCCATAGGTGGCCGGATAAGGATTCCTATTCTAACCAACCAGGATCTTGCTTGATCTCCAAATCTGCCTTGATTCCTTGCGCAGGACTCTGAGCAGATCGGCTGGGCTGTGCATCGTCTTCTAGTGGGCCGGACACCACCCATACCTGTCGTGTTGCGGCATAGACGTTGTCGTAATCTCTCTTGTCGGATAGCTGCTCGACCTATGTTTCCAGCGGCATCATGCACCGTGTCTTGACCATCGGTGTTGCTACCGGAAACGTCGTTGTTGCCCGCCACAAAGGTTTCCAACTCAGTAACCTTGTCGGTTAGCGTGGAAATTCGCTTGTCTAATCTCTCCATGCTATTGCCAATGTTGAATTCAATGAGTGCGTCAGTGACGGCCTTCCTGACCGCCTCATTCATCCTTTTTTGGGCATCCTCTACAACAGCTTGTAGTTGCTCTTGGCTGACACACTCGCTGAAACCCTTAGGATTGTTATCTGCAGTCTGTTCACCTCCTGCCATTGAAAACACAAAAACAGGAACAAACAGGTGAAAGTTATCCCTACCAAATGACTACGTGATTGTAGTGGTGTCACTTTTCACAGCAAGTGGAAGAGTCTTACCAAGCTCTTACCAAGTTCTTACCAACGCAAGCAGTGGGCGATACAACCGGCGGCTGGTTCGTGATACCTGGGAGGTAGTGGTACCGAGATTGCAAGGCCCTTTGTCTGTACTGATCTGAAGAATTTGTGGAGCTTGGAAGGCAAACAAAGAGTAATATATATATATCTGGCACACAAGTCAGTAACAGAAAGTAATGCTGAATTATAGTCCAAAGTACTTGTTCCCGTTGCTGGTCTAAAGTGTTGCAAGTACCAGGTTGTGACAAAAGTATGGTGGATAGCAAGGTGATAGGTATGAGAAAAACAAGTATGGTGGATGGAAACAGCAACACAAATAAGGAACCAGACAGCACACGCAAACACAGCTCACTTTGGGCTTCTCTATGTGCTCCTCTAGATATTGTTCCTCTTTTGCCCTTCTCTTTTTTTTTCTATTTTTTGGGCTGTCGTTGTTTTTTTGGGAAATTTCGACTTTTTTATTTTATTTTTTTGATATTTTTCCTTTACTTAGGAGCACAAAAGCAGTAACCACAGAAAATATGAGCTCAAACAAGTGTAAGACGTGGCCTGTGGAATTTTCAGAAAACTAGATGAAAATTGACAAAAACCTTGTGACCACGAAACGAGGATCTTGTAACCACTTTTTGGCCAATCTAAAAATTCCGAACCCCGGCAAAGCTGGGGATGGACGGATCCGAAATTTAATCCATCTACAATCCTGTCCGTATCAATCAAAATGATAAAATACACATGAGTAAACCTACTTTGAGTGCAAAGGGAACACGTATTTTTGAGATGGAATGTGAGTGCCATGGTGTTTTGGAAAGGCAATGTATGACAGCATAGGGATGAAAGCTATTTGCGTATAATTTTGGTGGATGAGCAGGTGCAATCAGAGCTTATCTTTTTGGACCATGTCTAAAATTTTTGTCTATAGACAATTGTTATCTATCTGTTGGCTACAATGTTCTTACAAGGAACCAAACTGGAAGCGGTTGCCTACGGCGATCAAACCATAAGTTTCAACAGTTTGCTTGGTCTAGGAGAAGCTTATGACTTCATGAGAGTTGGCTATGCGCCTACTTATGTTGATCGCTTGCGCTACATTTTTTGTTTATGTGATGACTACTAAGTCGTTCTATCTCCACAAACTATGGTTAATGCACCATAGAGAATGTCGATGAAATATGGTCGGCAGTCTACCTAGGGGTGTGCCCAAGGTAGTAGATTATCGGCAGACAGGTGCGCAAGCTACGAACGAGATGGTGATGCAAGACAGACATGAGGTTTTATCCAGGTTCGGCCACCGTGAAGGCGTAATACCTATGTCCTGCGTCTGATTGTATTGCTGTATGTCAATGAGATGATTTTTGAGAGGGGTCCCCTGCCCGCCTTATATAGTCTGGGGGGTAGGATTACAGATCTGGAAACTAATCCTAACCAGTTACAATTGCCATAGGTGGCCGGATAAGGATTCCTATTCTAACCAACCAGGATCTTGCTTGATCTCCAAATCTACCTTGATTCCTTGCGCAGGACTCTGAGCAGATCGGTTGGGCCGTGCGTCGTCTTCTAGTGGGCCGGACACCACCCATACATGTCGTGTTGCGGCGTAGACGTTGTCGTAATCTCTCTTGTTGGATAGCTGCTCGACCTATGTTTCCAGCGGCATCATGCACCATGTCTTGACCATCGGTGTTGCTACCGGAAACGTTGTTGTTGCCCGCCACAAAGGTTTCCAACTCAGTAACCTTGTCGGTTAGCGTGGAAATTCGCTTGTCCAATCTCTCCATGCTATTGCCAATGTTGAGTTCAATGAGTGCGTCAGTGACGGCCTTCCTGACTGCCTCATTCATCCTTTTTTGGGCATCCTCTACAACAGCTTGTAGTTGCTCTTGGCTGACACACTCGCTGAAACCCTTAGGATTGTTTTCTACAGTCTGTTCACCTCCTGCCATTGAAAACACAAAAACAGGAACAAACAGGTGAAAGTTATCCCTACCAAATGACTACGTGATTGTAGTGGTGTCACTTTTCACAGCAAGTGGAAGCGTCTTACCAAGCTCTTACCAAGTTCTTACCAACGCAAGCAGTGGGCGATACAACCGGCGGCTGGTTCATGATACCTGGGAGGTAGTGGTACCGAGATTGCAAGGCCCTTTGTCTGTACTGATCTGAAGAATTTGTGGAGCTTGGAAGGCAAACAAAGAGTAATATATATATATCTGGCACACAAGTCAGTAACAGAAAGTAATGCTGAATTATAGTCCAAAGTACTTGTTCTCGTTGCTAGTCTAAAGTGTTGCAAGTACCAGGTTGTGACAAAAGTATGGTGGATAGCAAGGTGATAGGTATGAGAAAAACAAGTATGGTGGATGGAAACAGCAACACAAACAAGGAACCAGACAGCACACGCAAACACAGCTCACTTTGGGCTTCTCTATGTGCTCCTCTAGATATTGTTCCTCTTTTGCCTCTCTCTTTTTTTCTATTTTTTGGGCTGTCGTTGTTTTTTTGGGAAATTTCGACTTTTTTATTTTATTTTTTTGATATTTTTCCTTTACTTAGGA
Organism: Miscanthus floridulus; assembly: GCF_019320115.1. NCBI lineage: Eukaryota > Viridiplantae > Streptophyta > Magnoliopsida > Poales > Poaceae > Miscanthus > Miscanthus floridulus. The sequence continues at coordinate 51,786,621 of NC_089597.1, forward strand.
GCACAAAAGCAGTAACCACAGAAAATATGAGCTCAAACAAGTGTAAGACGTGGCCTGTGGAATTTTCAGAAAACTGGATTAAAATTGACAAAAACCTTGTGACCACGAAACGAGGATCTTGTAACCACTTTTTGGCCAATCTAAAAATTCCGAACCCCGGCAAAGCTGGGGATGGACGGATCCGAAATTTAATCCATCTACAATCCTGTCCGTATCAATCAAAATGATAAAATACACATGAGTAAACCTACTATGAGTGCAAAGGGAACACGTATTTTTGAGATGGAATGTGAGTGCCATGGTGTTTTGGAAAGGCAATGTATGATAGCATAGGGATGAAAGCTATTTGCATACAATTTTGGTGGATGAGCAGGTGCAATCAGAGCTTATCTTTTTGGACCATGTCTAAAATTTTTGTCTATAGACAATTGTTATCTATCTGTTGGCTACAATGTTCTTACAAGGAACCAAACTGGAAGCGGTTGCCTACGGCGATCAAACCATAAGTTTCAACAGTTTGCTTGGTCTAGGAGAAGCTTATGACTTCATGAGAGTTGGCTATGCGCCTACTTATGTTGATCGCTTGCGCTACATTTTTTGTTTATGTGCTGACTACTATGTCGTTCTATCTCCACAAACTATGGTTAATGCACCATAGAGAATGTCGATGAAATATGGTCGGCAGTCTACCTAGGGGTATGCCCAAGGTAGTAGATTATCGGCAGACAGGTGCGCAAGCTACGAACGAGATGGTGATGCAAGACAGACACGAGGTTTTATCCAGGTTCGGCCACCGTGAAGGCGTAATACCTACGTCCTATGTCTGATTGTATTGCTGTATGTCAATGAGATGATTTTTGAGAGGGGTCCCCTGCCCGCCTTATATAGTCTGGGGGGTAGGGTTACAGATCTAGAAACTAATCCTAACCAGTTACAATTGCCATAGGTGGCCGGATAAGGATTCCTATTCTAACCAACCAGGATCTCGCTTGATCTCCAAATCTGCCTTGATTCCTTGCGCAGGACTCTGAGCAGATCGGCTGGGCTGTGCATCGTCTTCTAGTGGGCCGGACACCACCCATACCTGTCGTGTTGCGGCATAGACGTTGTCGTAATCTCTCTTGTCGGATAGCTGCTCGACCTATGTTTCCAGCGGCATCATGCACCGTGTCTTGACCATCGGTGTTGCTACCGGAAACGTCATTGTTGCCCGCCACAAAGGTTTCCAACTCAGTAACCTTGTCGGTTAGCGTGGAAATTCGCTTGTCTAATCTCTCCATGCTATTGCCAATGTTGAATTCAATGAGTGCGTCAGTGACGGCCTTCCTGACCGCCTCATTCATCCTTTTTTGGGCATCCTCTACAACAGCTTGTAGTTGCTCTTGGCTGACACACTCGCTGAAACCCTTAGGATTGTTATCTGCAGTCTGTTCACCTCCTGCCATTGAAAACACAAAAACAGGAACAAACAGGTGAAAGTTATCCCTACCAAATGACTACGTGATTGTAGTGGTGTCACTTTTCACAGCAAGTGGAAGAGTCTTACCAAGCTCTTACCAAGTTCTTACCAACGCAAGCAGTGGGCGATACAACCGGCGGCTGGTTCGTGATACCTGGGAGGTAGTGGTACCGAGATTGCAAGGCCCTTTGTCTGTACTGATCTGAAGAATTTGTGGAGCTTGGAAGGCAAACAAAGAGTAATATATATATATCTGGCACACAAGTCAGTAACAGAAAGTAATGTTGAATTATAGTCCAAAGTACTTGTTCTCGTTGCTGGTCTAAAGTGTTGCAAGTACCAGGTTGTGACAAAAGTATGGTGGATAGCAAGGTGATAGGTATGAGAAAAACAAGTATGGTGGATGGAAACAGCAACACAAACAAGGAACCAGACAGCACACGCAAACACAGCTCACTTTGGGCTTCTCTATGTGCTCCTCTAGATATTGTTCCTCTTTTGCCCCTCTCTTTTTTTCTATTTTTTGGGCTGTCGTTGTTCTTTTGGGAAATTTCGACTTTTTTTATTTTATTTTTTTGATATTTTTCCTTTACTTAGGAGCACAAAAGCAGTAACCACAGAAAATATGAGCTCAAACAAGTGTAAGACGTGGCCTGTGGAATTTTTAGAAAACTGGATGAAAATTGACAAAAACCTTGTGACCACGAAACGAGGATCTTGTAACCACTTTTTGGCCAATCTAAAAATTCCGAACCCCGGCAAAGCTGGCGATGGACGGATCCGAAATTTAATCCATCTACAATCCTATCCGTATCAATCAAAATGATAAAATACACATGAGTAAACCTACTATGAGTGCAAAGGGAACACGTATTTTTGAGATGGAATGTGAGTGCCATGGTGTTTTGGAAAGGCAATGTATGACAGCATAGGGATGAAAGCTATTTGCGTACAATTTTGGTGGATGAGCAGGTGCAATCAGAGCTTATCTTTTTGGACCATGTCTAAAATTTTTGTCTATAGACAATTGTTATCTATCTGTTGGCTACAATGTTCTTACAAGGAACCAAACTGGAAGCGGTTGCCTACGGTGATCAAACCATAAGTTTCAACAGTTTGCTTGGTCTAGGAGAAGCTTATGACTTCATGAGAGTTGGCTATGCGCCTACTTATGTTGATCGCTTGCGCTACATTTTTTGTTTATGTGCTGACTACTATGTCGTTCTATCTCCACAAACTATGGTTAATGCACCATAGAGAATGTCGATGAAATATGGTCGGCAGTCTACCTAGGGGTATGCCCAAGGTAGTAGATTATCGGCAGACAGGTGCGCAAGCTACGAACGAGATGGTGATGCAAGACAGACACGAGGTTTTATCCAGGTTCGGCCACCGTGAAGGCGTAATACCTACGTCCTGCGTCTGATTGTATTGCTGTATATCAATGAGATGATTTTTGAGAGGGGTCCCCTGCCCGCCTTATATAGTCTGGGGGTAGGGTTACAGATCTGGAAACTAATCCTAACCAGTTACAATTGCCATAGGTGGCCGGATAAGGATTCCTATTCTAACCAACCAGGATCTTGCTTGATCTCCAAATCTACCTTGATTCCTTGTGCAGGACTCTGAGCAGATCGGCTGGGCCGTGTGTCGTCTTCTAGTGAGCCGGACACCACCCATACCTGTCGTGTTGCGGCGTAGACGTTGTCGTAATCTCTCTTGTCGGATAGCTGCTCGACCTATGTTTCCAGCGGCATCATGCACCGTGTCTTGACCATCGGTGTTGCTACCGGAAACGTCGTTGTTGCCCGCCACAAAGGTTTCCAACTCAGTAACCTTGTCGGTTAGCGTGGAAATTTGCTTGTCCAATCTCTCCATGCTATTGCCAATGTTGAGTTCAATGAGTGCGTCAGTGACGGCCTTCCTGACCGCCTCATTCATCCTTTTTTGGGCATCCTCTACAACAGCTTGTAGTTGCTCTTGGCTGACACACTCGCTGAAACCCTTAGGATTGTTATCTGCAGTCTGTTCACCTCCTGCCATTGAAAACACAAAAACAGGAACAAACAGGTGAAAGTTATCCCTACCAAATGACTACATGATTGTAGTGGTGTCACTTTTCACAGCAAGTGGAAGCGTCTTACCAAGCTCTTACCAAGTTCTTACCAACGCAAGCAGTGGGCGATACAACCGGCGGCTGGTTTGTGATACCTGGGAGGTAGTGGTACCGAGATTGCAAGGCCCTTTGTCTGTACTGATCTGAAGAATTTGTGGAGCTTGGAAGGCAAACAAAGAGTAATATATATATATATCTGGCACACAAGTCAGTAACAGAAAGTAATGCTGAATTATAGTCCAAAGTACTTGTTCTCATTGCTGGTCTAAAGTGTTGCAAGTACCAGGTTGTGACAAAAGTATGGTGGATAGCAAGGTGATAGGTATGAGAAAAACAAGTATGGTGGATGGAAACAGCAACACAAATAAGGAACCAGACAGCACACGCAAACACAGCTCACTTTGGGCTTCTCTATGTGCTCCTCTAGATATTGTTCCTCTTTTGCCCCTCTTTTTTTCTATTTTTTGGGCTGTCATTGTTTTTTTGGGAAATTTCGACTTTTTTATTTTATTTTTTTTGATATTTTTCCTTTACTTAGGAGCACAAAAGCAGTAACCACAGAAAATATGAGCTCAAACAAGTGTAAGACGTGGCCTGTGGAATTTTCAGAAAACTGGATGAAAATTGACAAAAACCTTGTGACCACGAAACGAGGATCTTGTAACCACTTTTTGGCCAATCTAAAAATTCCGAACCCCGGTAAAGCTGGGGATGGACGGATCCGAAATTTAATCCATCTACAATCCTGTCCGTATCAATCAAAATGATAAAATACACATGAGTAAACCTACTATGAGTGCAAAGGGAACACGTATTTTTGAGATGGAATGTGAGTGCCATGGTGTTTTGGAAAGGCAATGTATGACAGCATAGGGATGAAAGCTATTTGCGTACAATTTTGGTGGATGAGCAGGTGCAATCAGAGCTTATCTTTTTGGACCATGTCTAAAATTTTTGTCTATAGACAATTGTTATCTATCTGTTGGCTACAATGTTCTTACAAGGAACCAAACTGGAAGCGGTTGCCTACGGCGATCAAACCATAAGTTTCAACAGTTTGCTTGGTCTAGGAGAAGCTTATGACTTCATGAGAGTTGGCTATGCGCCTACTTATGTTGATCGCTTGCGCTACATTTTTTGTTTATGTGCTGACTACTATGTCGTTCTATCTCCACAAACTATGGTTAATGCACCATAGAGAATGTCGATGAAATATGGTCGGCAGTCTACCTAGGGGTATGCCCAAGGTAGTAGATTATCGGCAGACAGGTGCGTAAGCTACGAACAAGATGGTGATGCAAGACAGACACGAGGTTTTATCCAGGTTCGGCCACCGTGAAGGCGTAATACCTACGTCCTACGTCTGATTGTATTGCTGTATGTCAATGAGATGATTTTTGAGAGGGGTCCCCTGCCCACCTTATATAGTCTGGGGGGTAGGGTTACAGATCTGGAAACTAATCCTAACCAGTTACAATTGCCATAGGTGGCCGGATAAGGATTCCTATTCTAACCAACCAAGATCTTGCTTGATCTCCAAATCTGCCTTGATTCCTTGCGCAGGACTCTGAGCAGATCGGCTGGGCCGTGCGTCGTCTTCTAGTGGGCCGGACACCACCCATACCTGTCGTGTTGCGGCATAGACGTTGTCGTAATCTCTCTTGTCGGATAGCTGCTCGACCTATGTTTCCAGCGGCATCATGCACCGTGTCTTGACCATCGGTGTTGCTACCGGAAACGTCGTTGTTGCCCGCCACAAAGGTTTCCAACTCAGTAACCTTGTCGGTTAGCGTGGAAATTCGCTTGTCCAATCTCTCCATGCTATTGCCAATGTTGAGTTCAATGAGTGCGTCAGTGACGGCCTTCCTGACCGCCTCATTCATCCTTTTTTGGGCATCCTCTACAACAGCTTGTAGTTGCTCTTGGCTGACGCACTCGCTGAAACCCTTAGGATTGTTATCTGCAGTCTGTTCACCTCCTGCCATTGAAAACACAAAAACAGGAACAAACAGGTGAAAGTTATCCCTACCAAATGACTACGTGATTGTAGTGGTGTCACTTTTCACAGCAAGTGGAAGCGTCTTACCAAGCTCTTACCAAGTTCTTACCAACGCAAGCAGTGGGCGATACAACCGGCGGCTGGTTTGTGATACCTGGGAGGTAGTGGTACTGAGATTGCAAGGCCCTTTGTCTGTACTGATCTGAAGAATTTGTGGAGCTTGGAAGGCAAACAAAGAGTAATATATATATATCTGGCACACAAGTCAGTAACAGAAAGTAATGCTGAATTATAGTCCAAAGTACTTGTTCTCGTTGCTGGTCTAAAGTGTTGCAAGTACCAGGTTGTGACAAAAGTATGGTGGATAGCAAGGTGATAGGTATGAGAAAAACAAGTATGGTGGATGGAAACAGCAACACAAACAAGGAACCAGACAGCACACGCAAACACAGCTCACTTTGGGCTTCTCTATGTGCTCCTCTAGATATTGTTCCTCTTTTGCCCCTCTCTTTTTTTCTATTTTTTGGGCTGTCGTTGTTTTTTTGGGAAATTTCGACTTTTTTTATTTTATTTTTTTGATATTTTTCCTTTACTTAGGAGCACAAAAGCAGTAACCACAGAAAATATGAGCTCAAACAAGTGTAAGACGTGGCCTGTGGAATTTTTAGAAAACTGGATGAAAATTGACAAAAACCTTGTGACCACGAAACGAGGATCTTGTAACCACTTTTTGGCCAATCTAAAAATTCCGAACCCCGGCAAAGCTGGCGATGGACGGATCCGAAATTTAATCCATCTACAATCCTATCCGTATCAATCAAAATGATAAAATACACATGAGTAAACCTACTATGAGTGCAAAGGGAACACGTATTTTTGAGATGGAATGTGAGTGCCATGGTGTTTTGGAAAGGCAATGTATGACAGCATAGGGATGAAAGCTATTTGCGTACAATTTTCGTGGATGAGCAGGTGCAATCAGAGCTTATCTTTTTGGACCATGTCTAAAATTTTTGTCTATAGACAATTGTTATCTATCTGTTGGCTACAATGTTCTTACAAGGAACCAAACTGGAAGCGGTTGCCTACGGTGATCAAACCATAAGTTTCAACAGTTTGCTTGGTCTAGGAGAAGCTTATGACTTCATGAGAGTTGGCTATGCGCCTACTTATGTTGATCGCTTGCGCTACATTTTTTGTTTATGTGCTGACTACTATGTCGTTCTATCTCCACAAACTATGGTTAATGCACCATAGAGAATGTCGATGAAATATGGTCGGCAGTCTACCTAGGGGTATGCCCAAGGTAGTAGATTATCGGCAGACAGGTGCGCAAGCTACGAACGAGATGGTGATGCAAGACAGACACGAGGTTTTATCCAGGTTCGGCCACCGTGAAGGCGTAATACCTACGTCCTGCGTCTGATTGTATTGCTGTATATCAATGAGATGATTTTTGAGAGGGGTCCCCTGCCCGCCTTATATAGTCTGGGGGTAGGGTTACAGATCTGGAAACTAATCCTAACCAGTTACAATTGCCATAGGTGGCCGGATAAGGATTCCTATTCTAACCAACCAGGATCTTGCTTGATCTCCAAATCTGCCTTGATTCCTTGTGCAGGACTCTGAGCAGATCGGCTGGGCCGTGCGTCGTCTTCTAGTGAGCCGGACACCACCCATACCTGTCGTGTTGCGGCGTAGACGTTGTCGTAATCTCTCTTGTCGGATAGCTGCTCGACCTATGTTTCCAGCGGCATCATGCACCGTGTCTTGACCATCGGTGTTGCTACCGGAAACGTCGTTGTTGCCCGCCACAAAGGTTTCCAACTCAGTAACCTTGTCGGTTAGCGTGGAAATTTGCTTGTCCAATCTCTCCATGCTATTGCCAATGTTGAGTTCAATGAGTGCGTCAGTGACGGCCTTCCTGACCGCCTCATTCATCCTTTTTTGGGCATCCTCTACAACAGCTTGTAGTTGCTCTTGGCTGACACACTCGCTGAAACCCTTAGGATTGTTATCTGCAGTCTGTTCACCTCCTGCCATTGAAAACACAAAAACAGGAACAAACAGGTGAAAGTTATCCCTACCAAATGACTACATGATTGTAGTGGTGTCACTTTTCACAGCAAGTGGAAGCGTCTTACCAAGCTCTTACCAAGTTCTTACCAACGCAAGCAGTGGGCGATACAACCGGCGGCTGGTTTGTGATACCTGGGAGGTAGTGGTACCGAGATTGCAAGGCCCTTTGTCTGTACTGATCTGAAGAATTTGTGGAGCTTGGAAGGCAAACAAAGAGTAATATATATATATCTGGCACACAAGTCGGTAACAGAAAGTAATGCTGAATTATAGTCCAAAGTACTTGTTCTCATTGCTGGTCTAAAGTGTTGCAAGTACCAGGTTGTGACAAAAGTATGGTGGATAGCAAGGTGATAGGTATGAGAAAAACAAGTATGGTGGATGGAAACAGCAACACAAATAAGGAACCAGACAGCACACGCAAACACAGCTCACTTTGGGCTTCTCTATGTGCTCCTCTAGATATTGTTCCTCTTTTGCCCCTCTCTTTTTTTCTATTTTTGGGCTGTCATTGTTTTTTTGGGAAATTTCGACTTTTTTATTTTATTTTTTTTGATATTTTTCCTTTACTTAGGAGCACAAAAGCAGTAACCACAGAAAATATGAGCTCAAACAAGTGTAAGACGTGGCCTGTGGAATTTTCAGAAAACTGGATGAAAATTGACAAAAACCTTGTGACCACGAAACGAGGATCTTGTAACCACTTTTTGGCCAATCTAAAAATTCCGAACCCCGGTAAAGCTGGGGATGGACGGATCCGAAATTTAATCCATCTACAATCCTGTCCGTATCAATCAAAATGATAAAATACACATGAGTAAACCTACTATGAGTGCAAAGGGAACACGTATTTTTGAGATGGAATGTGAGTGCCATGGTGTTTTGGAAAGGCAATGTATGACAGCATAGGGATGAAAGCTATTTGCGTACAATTTTGGTGGATGAGCAGGTGCAATCAGAGCTTATCTTTTTGGACCATGTCTAAAATTTTTGTCTATAGACAATTGTTATCTATCTGTTGGCTACAATGTTCTTACAAGGAACCAAACTGGAAGCGGTTGCCTACGGCGATCAAACCATAAGTTTCAACAGTTTGCTTGGTCTAGGAGAAGCTTATGACTTCATGAGAGTTGGCTATGCGCCTACTTATGTTGATCGCTTGCGCTACATTTTTTGTTTATGTGCTGACTACTATGTCGTTCTATCTCCACAAACTATGGTTAATGCACCATAGAGAATGTCGATGAAATATGGTCGGCAGTCTACCTAGGGGTATGCCCAAGGTAGTAGATTATCGGCAGACAGGTGCGTAAGCTACGAACAAGATGGTGATGCAAGACAGACACGAGGTTTTATCCAGGTTCGGCCACCGTGAAGGCGTAATACCTACGTCCTACGTCTGATTGTATTGTTGTATGTCAATGAGATGATTTTTGAGAGGGGTCCCCTGCCCACCTTATATAGTCTGGGGGGTAGGGTTACAGATCTGGAAACTAATCCTAACCAGTTACAATTGCCATAGGTGGCCGGATAAGGACTCCTATTCTAACCAACCAGGATCTTGCTTGATCTCCAAATCTGCCTTGATTCCTTGCGCAGGACTCTGAGCAGATCGGCTGGGCCGTGCGTCGTCTTCTAGTGGGCCGGACACCACCCATACCTGTCGTGTTGCGGTGTAGACGTTGTCGTAATCTCTCTTGTCGGATAGCTGCTCGACCTATGTTTCCAGCGGCATCATGCACCGTGTCTTGACCATCGGTGTTGCTACCGGAAACGTCGTTGTTGCCCGCCACAAAGGTTTCCAACTCAGTAACCTTGTCGGTTAGCGTGGAAATTCGCTTGTCCAATCTCTCCATGCTATTGCCAATGTTGAGTTCAATGAGTGCGTCAGTGACGGCCTTCCTGACCGCCTCATTCATCCTTTTTTGGGCATCCTCTACAACAGCTTGTAGTTGCTCTTGGCTGACGCACTCGCTGAAACCCTTAGGATTGTTATCTGCAGTCTGTTCACCTCCTGCCATTGAAAACACAAAAACAGGAACAAACAGGTGAAAGTTATCCCTACCAAATGACTACGTGATTGTAGTGGTGTCACTTTTCACAGCAAGTGGAAGCGTCTTACCAAGCTCTTACCAAGTTCTTACCAACGCAAGCAGTGGGCGATACAACCGGCGGCTGGTTTGTGATACCTGGGAGGTAGTGGTACCGAGATTGCAAGGCCCTTTGTCTGTACTGATCTGAAGAATTTGTGGAGCTTGGAAGGCAAACAAAGAGTAATATATATATATCTGGCACACAAGTCAGTAACAGAAAGTAATGCTGAATTATAGTCCAAAGTACTTGTTCTCGTTGCTGGTCTAAAGTATTGCAAGTACCAGGTTGTGACAAAAGTATGGTGGATAGCAAGGTGATAGGTATGAGAAAAACAAGTATGGTGGATGGAAACAGCAACACAAACAAGGAACCAGACAGCACACGCAAACACAGCTCACTTTGGGCTTCTCTATGTGCTCCTCTAGATATTGTTCCTCTTTTGCCCCTCTATTTTTTTCTATTTTTTGGGCTGTCGTTGTTTTTTTGGGAAATTTCGACTTTTTATTTTATTTTTTTGATATTTTTCCTTTACTTAGGAGCACAAAAGTAGTAACCACAGAAAATATGAGCTCAAACAAGTGTAAGACGTGGCCTGTGGAATTTTCAAAAAACTGGATGAAAATTGACAAAAACCTTGTGACCACGAAATGAGGATCTTGTAACCACTTTTTGGCCAATCTAAAAATTCCGAACCCCGACAAGGCAGGTATGGACGGATCCGAAATTTTTTTCTGATCGATTTGCATATATGGAACGTCGAAAACGGAGTTCGTATGCGAAAACTAGACCAGTTTTAAAAATTGGCTTCGAATTAGAGGACAAAACAGGAATAATGTGTGCAAAATTGGTCACAACAGCCAAGATTTGATGGAAACGATGGGGGAAAACACACAAACTGGACTCTAACACGACCTAACCAGCAACAAGACCTCGACCAGGACACAAACTCAACACGACGGACTCTGAAACTAAAATATGCAAAGGCTATGGCGCGGAAGGTTCTAGGATAGGAAAACGAGTATGGCACTGGACTATGGGACGAATGTGAAACACTCAAAACCAGGGAATAAAAGTGAACCTGACGGTATACCTTAGCTCTGATTACCACTTAATGGGGACGGGGATCCCGATCTTCCGTCAGGTGATGGTAACTATCGTTGTGGCAGAGAATGACACACCGATCCGGCTTCAGATCGAAAGATCGAACCCTGCAATCTTAGCACCACAGCTCCTCTGGTTATCAACCGAGTCATGGACCAGGTTGACCTCGCCAAGAAGGCTAATCCCTGCTTGCGCAATAAAGAACACAAGCAAGAACAAGAAAGATCGCAACCAAATTGCAGATGTATGATTAATCTCACGAGTTGGGGTCTCACAAACCGATGAACGGCGAAACTGTTTCTTAACAGAATAATCTAAGCAAAACCCAAACCCTAATGGAGGGGCAGCGGCTGTTTATGAAGACTCTAGGGTCGTGCAAGACCCCTGGACGCGCCCCTAATGGGCCCAAACTCAATACATGGTCCAACGGACCAAAAGACGGTGTCGCAGCACCCTGGCAGATTCTGGATGCTGACTTGTTTCGACGATTCCCGTTGATTCCGAACAGCTTTTGACGTGAAACCAGTTGTATTGGCTTCCTTATCAAATTAGCTTTCCATCCATATGTGGATCATCAAAAACGGAGTCCGGATGCGTCCTGGGCGACCAGTTTAAGGCAGACTGGTCCTGGAGGCCGAGGCAGACTCGAATTCGTGTTGGACTAGGCCTCTGGCTTGTGTTGGACGTCCTTGCTGGTCATCATCACCTCCTCCACATCCTCTTAGTCCCTCTTGACCCTCTCCAATGTTCCTAAGCAAGATAACATCATTAGGTAGTAGTCTATTCTCAAAAGTATGAAAAGGATCGCTTAAAAACGAGCTCACCTATAAATTGAGTTGACGCATTCGAGCCCGGGTCATTGGACCTTGCATGACGGTTGGAGGATCAGCTGGTACATCCAAAGGAGTGATGTCCTCATCAGTCCCCGAGCTTGCTGGAAGGCGAGGTATCAGCCTTGTAGCAAGGTCTAGTGAGAAAAAATAAATGCCTCTCAACTGTATGTGAGTACCAATCACATGTAGCCGAGGAGAGCGGTCCCCGAGCAATGGTCGTAGAATGGTCGGGGCAGTCCTTGAGCGCAGCATGGGGAAAACGATGAATCCCCCAGAATAACCGTAGTCGGGACAGTCCCCGAGCACAAAGGTAGTCGGGACAGTCCCCGAGCACAAAGGTAGTCGGGACAGTCCCCGAGCACAAAGGTAGTCGGGACAGTCCCCGAGCACAAAGGTAGTCGGGACAGTCCCCGAGCACGAGGGCGGTCAAGACAGTCCCGAGCACGAGTGGTCGAAACAGTCCCCGAGCACAATGGTGGTCGGGATAGTCCCCAAGCACAAGGATAGTCGCGACAGTCCCCGAGCACGAGGGTGGTCGGGACAGTCCCCAAGCACAAAAAGTGTGGCAAAAAACCATATGCCACTTTTACTATTATTTTATGTATTTATTTATTTATTTGTTCTGACAAGTCTGTTCTGACACGTCTGGTAAAAAAAGTAGACGGGTATAGCACGTCTTACTGCCTTTTTGTCTTGTCAAGCAAACAGTTGCGTGGCACCTGTCATTAGGTGCGTTAGCGTGGGCCCTCCCACGCTGGCAACGAAGAGACGCATATATTGGCGTAGATCTCGAGATTGAGTAATACTGCAAACGTAAAAACAACCGTCTATGGCGCGTGCGCACGTCCCCCAAGAATCCCAGGCAGACAAAACGGCATAACTCTTGGGTTAAATACAGTATATGATAGGTCAGTTACTATTTACTGAACCCCATTGCCATTCGCAACCGTAGCTTTCGTCTTCCTCTCGCCAACCAACCCTAACACATCCAAAATCGGCACCAACCAATCCGCCACCGCTTCAACTGCCGCCTTTGCTAATCCCCCACTGCTGTTGAAGATCCAAACACTCCCCATTCACCAGCAAGGCCAGAGTCAGAGGCGGAAAATGAAAGGAAATGGCAAAAAGTGATGCGTAGAAGAAAACAGGGGTCATGGCGAAGGAATGGTGGAAGTCGAAAAGCAACGAGTAGACCATTGAAGACCTCGTCACCATGGGGGTACTCCACAACAAGGAGCTCGCAGGATGGCGTGCGCCGAAGGGCGAGAGGTACCCCGATCCACAACCAGGTGAGATCGTGGTGTTCGAGGATTTCTTTAAACAGGGATTTGGAGTTTCGATACATCCGTTTCTTCAAGGGCTCTGTCTTTACTACGAGATTGGGATTTGCAATCTGCATCCCAACTTGATCCTCCTTGTCGCCACTTTTATTCATCTGTGCGAAGCGTATGGTGGCTTCCAGCCCCATTTTGATTTTTTCCGCCATCTTTTCTGTCTGTGGAAGAAAGGAAGTGGTGGTTCGAAGATAGCCGGGGGTGTATACCTCAACCTCCGTGACGGCATGAAAGCCTAGTACCTGCACTGCCCATGGAACACATCGCTCGATGACTGGTACAAAAAATGGTTCTACATTCACGAAGAGCCGAACACGATTACACTGTGCGATGTGGGCTACATTCCAGAGAAGAAGACGAGCTGGTCGGAGAAACCCGAGCATCTAGGACAGATACTAGAAATATTTGGAATGATCCCATGGAAAAAACTAGATGGTCCGAGCGTAGTCGGGAGTTTCATTAGCCGATGGGTCCAACCCTGCCAGAGGAGGGTACATCCTGGCTATGAGTATCAAGGGAGCGCAGACCCAACGAGGACGAGGCAGAGGGCGCTTGACAAAATCAAAGTCAAAGCTAGAATTGGCGAGCTATTTAACTTAGCCGATCCAAATTATGCCAGATTGAGCGACATCGAGCATGCTTTCAAGCTTGCCCGACCTCCCCCAAAGGTAACTCATCTTGCCGCATACCTGTAGTCTTATATTGTGGTAGGGTAAGTGGAAACTTACTGTGTTCCCTCAATTTTGTTACCTAGGTTAATGGTCGGGATAGAGCAACAGTGTTTGTGTCACCACCTCCTGGAGTAGAGTGGCCATAAGGAGCTGATCCCACCACCCAGACTAGCATCGAGATTGAGGATGAGGACGTCAACTGGGCGGAGCTCGGAGCTCGGAGCTGGAGAGGAGGCAGCGGCCAAAGCTACTGGTAAGTGGCCGGCTGCCCCCAAACAGTCGAAGAAAAGATCAGTAACCACCCTACTCACTGGGGGAGCGTTAAATATCAATGAGCCTGAGGAGGACCCGGAGGAGAACCCGGCCAGCAAGCATCGGCAGGTGATTTTTGCTTGGTCAGACAATGACACAGAGGAGGGAGAAGATGCAAACACCTTTCAACTTGTCCCTCGAAAAAGGAGGAAGCAACTGGAGTCGATGGAGCAAGGTGTGTCCTCCACGCCTGTGGGACCCACATCACCGACGACGGTGAAGGATGCAGCCATGTCGACCTCGGGAGTACCTGGGCAAGGAACGCGACCGGTGACGGGAGCGACAACTCAACCAAGCACGCCATCGACCAGTGCAACGCGAAGGACAAGTGGCGGAGGGTCGAGCACCAAGGCCCAGCGACAGTGCTGGATGTAGAGGGAGACCAGGAGTTATCCGCACAGCACATGGAGCAAGTACGGCCAAAGAGACACGCCTTCTCCACATCATTCTATGCTTCCAACATGTAAGTATTTGTAACCTTGATATAAGTTAGCAATTTGCATTTAATATGATTGCTTTCTGAACTTATCTCAGATGTACTAGCTTGGCATCCATAGAAAGTCTGGACCAGCTAGCCGGAAGTGCGTGGCGCCGCCAATAAGTACAGAGCAGACTACCCAGCAGCTGACCACCGAGGAAGCCATAGTAGAAGATCTGTCGGGGCCTCAGCAAGTGAGCAGTTAGACAACAGTCCCCGAGCAGGTAGTCGAGGGACCAGCTAAGCCAAGCACGAGTGCTCCAAGCGCTAAACCTGCTGAGGGCAATACCTCAGTGTCGAGGGTAACAGAGCAGACCGAGGAGCAGCGGCCGGAGGTGAGAGCACAGACCACATTTACCAATGCTGCGGCTCATGGGAAGGCTATGGTGATCACAGATACTGCTGACACCGGGCCAGCACCAGGACTCGAAGAAGAGCCCAAAGAAGACGAGGTGGAGGAGGTCCTAGGCCATCCACAATACAAGCGACAACATGTTTATGTGTCGCGTTGGCGGAACGACCAATGGTTATCCATGAGGAAATCCGGAGGTCAAAGAAACCAAGAAAGTAGAACGGGTGACGAAGCGGCTTGTTACAGAAGTGCAGGTAAGCTTCGCTTCACCCCCTGGTCTTGTGGTCTAGTCGTAGTTGTCTTACTTAGCTATCTACACACAGGACTTAATGAAGACCGCAAGGTACCGCAAGAAATGCTTCGACCAGATCGAGGGGATCGTTGCAAACAACAAGGAGCTAACGGCGGAGGTGGACCGCTTGCGCCAGCAACTTGAAGCCGCCGATCATGAAAAGGCGGTGCAAGATTCCTAGAACCAGGACCTGGTCATCCAGCTTAGTAAGAAAGAGCAGGAAAGAACAAGTAAGTAGCCATTTTATCATACCGACTACTGACAAGTGCTATTGCGTTGTTAGTAGTAACAGCTGTAGTGCAGGCTTAGAAGCTGAAGTGATCCATCTCTGAGAGGAGAATAGTCATGTGGTCAGGGAGTGTGATCGCCTAAACGAGGACAACAAAAAACTGGCACAAGACCAGTCGCAGCTCCAGGACCACACAACCAAGATGACAGAGGAGCTAAAAGGTAAGTTGTCCAACCGCCTTTGCTCATTTTTGTTGCGTACCATAGTTTGGCGTGGTCTAACGTCTTAACGGTGTGTGCGGTTTGCAGTTATAAAAATCAATGCAAAGAAGCATCTGGAGGCCATGATGAAAGACCATGACGGCTGGAAGGCACAATGCCAAGAGATCACCAAGGACCATGACACCTGGAAAAGCTGGTGCCAGTAGGTGGCAAAAGGCATTTTGCCAGTCCTTAACCTCATCGATCCAGCGCTAGCAGAAGATGTGCCAAGGACGCCACAGTTGGGATTGATCGAGAGATGCCAAAGGGCATGGGTATGGTTCCAGGGGTTCGTAAAGGAGGCGGGAGAGTACGCAGGCGCACATGTGCTAAGCATGGTACGTGCTCACTACCCCCTAATCAATCTCAAGCGCCTAGAGGCTAGATACCTGAAGGAGGTAGATCTAGATAAGGCCGAGGGGTTATGGATGACCCAGCTGGACTTGTCGGCGAAAATAATTGGCGATATTAACCTATGTGGAGGTGCGACGCCAACCGTACAAGGAACACCGTCAACAAGTCAGCTGGGAGCACCATCATCTTCAAGCCAACCTGATGTGCACACGTCTATGCAGCACATGTAGCAAGTTGTTGTGGCCCGATCTTCTCGTAGGATCTACGAACTTGATAAATTGTCGCTGCGTGACCTGGTGAAGAGGCAGTGCACCGCGAGGCTGTCCACGCGACGAACTACCGAGACAATCACCCTTCCACGTACCGACGAAACAGCCCACGCAATCATGCCCTATAGACGTGAAGGCACGAACTGGGTGAACCGCAGTTCGGCGTTCTACAACTCCCTTAGGAATCGAAAGAACAAGTGTTGCAAGCCTCTCAAGACTCACGCATAAACAAAACTCCACGAGTTTGTGTATTTTGAATTCAGCTAATCAAAATCTGACCTTTCATTGTCTAGTACAAGATATATATAGGGATAGGGATGTTCAGCTTGGAGTAAATGGCAGCATGCGCATGCACCAGTGGATTTTGTGGCTGGTTCGCGCGTCTTTCAGCTTCTGATAGCAGTTACTAAAATGAGCATAACTCTTTATTGGGAAGTCCAAATAATGAGCCGTTTGATGGGCTGGAAAGTAGACTTGAAGACGCTTCCATCCACATATAGAACACCATCTAACTCCTTGTATTATGTCTGCGGTGATGCTTGGAATTCGTACCATGTATCAGTCATCTAGCTTCTAGTTGCATTTCCATGCAAAGGTGATGAACCACCATTTTTTTCTTGCACACCATAGGCTTCTTGGTTCAAATGTCCAGAGGCTTGAATCCATCTTCATCCCATGCTGGTTCATACACTCCATCATTCCTAAGGACATTGGAACAAGAACTCAAAAGCATAGGCTCATTCAACATAAACTGATTATTAAACATAAGGTTAGCGTTCACCTGAGAATGAATTTCCTTCTCCAATTGTTTAGCTCTACTTCTTGTAGTTGGACCAGCTTTATCAAGTGGAGTTTCATTTGAAGATGAGTGAATGCTAGGAATGTCCTCATTAGCCTCCCCCTCTTGAGAAGGAGTCATCCTCGACTCAGGCTCACCAACAAATGGAAGCAAGTCTTTGACATTGAATGTTGTACTCACATTGGAATATTCAGGTGGCAGCTCAATTTTGTAAGCATTATCATTTATCTTGTGTAAAACCTTGAACGGACCATCACCCCTAGGAGATAACTTACTCTTGCGCTGTTGGGGAAATCGATCCTTGCGTAGATGCAACCACACGAGGTCTCTGGGCTAGAATGTAACCTTCTTCTTACCTTTGTTCGCTTGCTTTGCATATTGTGCTGATTTCTTCTCGATATTCCTTCTTGTCTCATCATGTAGCTTCTTGAGAAAATCTGATCTCTTTGCTGCATCCAAGTTAACTTGTTCCTATAATGGTAAAGGCAAAAGATCCATGGGAGTATGCGGTTTAAACCCATAAACAATTTCAAATGGACAAAAGTTTGTTGTGGAATGGACTGCCCTGTTATAAGCAAATTCAACATGTGGAAGGCAGTCTTCCCACTGCTTCAGATTCTTTTTCAACACAGCACGCAACATGGTGGACAAGGTACGGTTGACAACTTCAGTTTGCCCATCGGTTTACGGATGACAAGTGGTGGAAAATAACAACTTTGTACCAAGTTTAGCCCATAACGTCTTCCAAAAATAGCTTAGAAATTTTGTATCCCGATCTGAAACAATAGTCCTTGGTACTCCATGTAAACGAACGATCTCCCTGAAAAACAAATCAGCAACGTGTGAAGCATCGTCGTTCTTATGACATGGAATAAAATGTGCCATTTTAGAGAATCGGTCAACAACAACAAAGATAGAATCCCTCCCCCTCTGAGACCGAGGTAACCCCAAAATAAAATCCATGGATATATCTTCCCAAGGTACATTCGGAACTGGTAATGGAGTATAAAGACCATGGGGATTAAGGCGGGACTTAGCTTTCAAGCAGATTATGCAGCGTGCAACATGTCGCTGGACATCACGTCGCATATGTGGCCAAAAGAAATGATCGGAGAGCATGTCCAATGTCTTTTTGACGCCAAAATGACCAGCTAAGCCACCAGCATGTGCTTCCTGCAAAAGAAACAGACGAATCGAGCAGGCTGGAATGCATAGTTTGTTAGTGCGAAATAAAAAACCATCATGCACATAATACTTGTCCCAGCCTTTTCCAGCAATGCAATGAGAGAAAGGTTCTTTAAAATCAGAATCAGCTGCATAGAGTGTTTTAATGGATTCCAAACCAAGCACTTTTGTATCTAATTGTGTAACCAAACCACATCTTCGTGATAAGGCATCGGCAACAATGTTATCTTTTCCACGCTTATGTTTTACAACATAGGGAAATGTTTCAATGAACTCAATCCATTTAGCATGTCTACGGTTCAGTTTGCCTTGACTTTTTAGATATTTCAAAGCTTCATGATCAGAATGGATGACAAATTCTTTAGGTAACAAATAATGTTGCCAAACTTCCAAAACTCGAACTAAGGCATAAAGCTCTTTATCATAGACAGAATAATTCAGATGTGGACCATTCAACTTTTCAGAAAAGTAGGCAACAGGTTTACCTTCTTGAAGTAGTACACCTCCTATGCCAATACCACTTGCATCACATTCGATCTCAAATGTCTTACCAAAATCAGGAAGTTGTAGCAGCGGTGCTTCACAAAGCTTTGTTTTCAGCTCATTGAAGGCTTGGTCTTGTTCATCACCCCACTTGAATGGAACATCCTTCTTTGTCAAATTGTTGAGGGGTGCAGCGATGGTGCTGAAATCTTTAACAAAACGCCTGTAAAAACCTGCAAGACCATGAAAACTTCAAACTTGACTCACATTTGCAGGTGTAGGCCAATCCTGTATTGCTTTAACCTTCTCTTCATCAACCTGAATACCATCTGCGGAAACAACAAAGCCAAGGAAAACAACACGGTCTGTGCAAAAGGTGCACTTAGCAATGTTGCCATACAATTTCTCTTCCCTCAAAACAGCAAGTACTTGACGGATATGATCAAGATGTTCATCAAATGATTTGCTATAGATCAGAATATCATCAAAATAAACAACTACAAACTTGCCAATGAAAGCTCGTAAAACATGGTTCATTAAGCGCATAAAAGTTGAAGGAGCATTTGTCAAGCCAAATGGCATCACAAGCCATTCATAGAGACCAATTTTAGTTTTAAACGTTGTTTTCCATTCATCACCAAGTTTCATGCGGATTTGATGATAGCCACTACGCAAATCAATCTTGGTGAAAATGATGGAACCACTCAATTCATCTAACATGTCATCAAGTCGTGGAATGGGATGGCGATATCGAACAGTTATAGCATTGATAGCACGACAATCAACACACATGCGCCAAGAGCCATCTTTCTTTGGAACTAAAAGAACGGGAACAACACATGGTGATAAGGATTCACAAACATACCCCTTGTCCAAAAGCTCTTTTACCTATCGCTGAATTTCCTTTGTCTCTGTGGGATTGGTGCGGTAGGCTGGACGATTTGGAAGAGAAGCACCTGGTACCAAATCAATTTGATGCTCAATTCCACGGAGTGGAGGAAGTCTAGCTGGTATCTCATCAGGAAAAACATCTTCGAAGTCCTGTAAGAGATCAAGAACAACACTAGGCAGCGATGAAGGTAAATTGTTAGTTGAAAGTAGGACCTCCTTGTGCAAGAGCACAAAGAATGGGGCTGTGGTGTTTCTCACTTCTCTCATATCACTCTTGCTCACAAAGAGACACTCAGTGTGGCGTGGCTGTTTAGGATTGGCATGAGTCTTTATGTGGCTAGATGGGTTAGAACTCTCTCCTTTACTTGTGTTGGGGATCTCACTCAATTTTCTTTTGTCAGATTCATCTCTTTTCTTGCGAGCCATATCTGAAGCATGTATCTCCTCTAGAGATAATGGAATAAGAACCACCTTCTTGTCATTGTGAATGAAAGTGTGTTTGTTAGACCGTCCAAAATGCACCAAATCCACATCAAATTGCCAGGGCCGACCAAGCAGCAAATGGCATGCTTGCATGGGGACAATATCACAATCAACCTCTCCATGATAATCACCAATGGAAAATGACAGACGAATCATGGCTGAAACCTTAACTGTCCCAGAATTATTCAACCATTGCATATGGTATGGATGTGGATGGCGACGTGGCTGCAAACCAAGCTTCTCAACAAGCAAAGCACTAACAATATTATTGCAGCTCCCACCATCTATGATGAAATGGCACACTTGTCCTTTCACTTTGCATCGGGACTAAAACAAATTATGGCATTGTCCTTGTTCAGCAGCAACAAACTGAGTGGAAAGAACTCTCCTAACCACCAAAGAAGGAGATGGTGTATTCATTGTAGAAGGCTCCAAATCAGGAAAATCAGCAAGCAACTCATCAAAATCAGCACTAGTAATCTCGTCAGAAGATGGAGAAACAACATCTTGTAATAGGTCATTGTGAGCAAAAGTTGGAATAGGTTGAATGGCTAAACAATTTAGACCTAGCTGAAATGTACCATCCTCTGCTGAATACTCACAAGTGTCAAGATTAAGATCTGCAAATACATTGTTAAACTCGTCCTCCTCTTCACTTTGGGAATCATAAGAACCATCAGCAAGTGCAATAATAGTACGACGATTGGGACATTCAGCTTGCTTATGCCCATGACCACCACACTTAAAACACTCAATCTTGCTTGTCTTGCGTTGGGTGGCTGCAGTAGAAGAAGTGGGCTGACTTGAACTCACAGCTTTACCTTTCACATCCAATTGTTTGGAAGAAATTGGAAGATATCTATTTGCTCCACGAGATGAAGATTTGGGCGTTGCAGCTCCTTGCTGTTGGAATTGAGGCGTGACATCCCCTTGCTGTTGGGAATGACGCCATGAAGCATTGTATTTGTAAGACGTAGCAATTTGCCTTTTAGCCCTCTTTGCAAAATGAACCGACTCGGTGAGACATGTGTAGGTTGTCATATCCACTTTATCAGCAATGGGTTTATTGAGGCCAACTAGAAACCGAGCCATTGTGGATTCCTCATCTTCAGTTATCCCTGTACGAAGTACACACATTTCCAATTCTTGAAAATATTCATCAACAGTACGAGTACCTTGCACAAGACGTTTCAGCTTCAAATGTAGATCACGAGAGTAATATGCTGGAACAAAATGACATCGCATTTCTCTCTTCATGTCTTCCCAAGTTATACGAACATGCCCAAGTCTCTGATATTCAGTACGGACCTGATTCCACCAAGTTATGGCATAGCCTTTAAACTCAATGGCTGCAAGCTTTGCCTTCTTTTCAGCAGAGTATTCATACAAATCAAATATTTGTTCCACCTTGGTCTCCCATTCAAAATAAGCATCAGCATTCTCCTATCCACTGAAAGGGGAATAGACACTTTCACGTTTCTTAAACCATCATCATTACGACGACGATGGCGGTCACGATAACCATGATGGCCACCACCATGTCGATGATCATCCATGTCGGACAACATATCATCATCACCATCATAATCTCTACCTCCAACTAGAACACGCCAAGCATGACCAAAACCATGGCCAAACCCACCACGTCCATGTCCATGACCAGCGGCACGACGTGGTGCCTCGTTATCCTCATTGTCATCATCCTCATTTGGTGGTGGTTCTCTATGAGGCATGTTCAATTGGAGAGTTTGTAGTTGTTGTATCAAATCATTCATTTGTGTACGCAGCACCTAGAATTCCTCCACTGAAACAGCGACACCATCTCCACGTCCTGCCATATTAGTAGAGGGGAAAAAAGGACAATATATATGTGGAATATATGTGGAATCACTCCCTCACCACTTGCTGAACAAGTTCTTTCTCTTCCTAGAAAGGGCAAGAACCGGGGCTGCAATCTGTAGTGGAAGAGTGAAGAGACTACGGTGCAACAGCTCACGGTGCTTTTAAGTGGAGCTTGGTGGGGTAATATGTAAATGGAATGCGCTGAAATGTAGTAATGCAAAACCGAATAATAATCCAAGAACTCAAGTCTAAGTTGCTGAATATAAAGGAAAAGATGCTCAAAGAAAGGAACAAGATGTAGGAAGTGGATAGATGAACACCAATTGCACCAAACGAAACTTGTTGCTACCCAAACCCCTTTGTGGTGTGCTGAACACAATTCTCTTTTACTTCTTTTCTTTCCCTTTTTTTTGAACAAGAACTCATTGTTTTCAGTCCTTCTTTTGACCCATATACATCTTTTCTTTTAACCTTTGTGAGAAACGCAGCACAACTTTCAACTAAAGAGGCACATAAGGATCAACTAAGATGGACGGCGCAGCACAAAAACAAGAAACTCACGTGGGGAATTTGTGGCGGGTAGAAAACAAGGGTGGAACGGGTGGGTTTTTTTTTTGATTTATATATATGCAGCAAGCAATGACGATCAGAACAAGGGTGGGATGGGTGGGTACATGCAGCAAGCGATTTGATGATTAGAACAATGATAACAACTAGAATGATGTGGAAAAGAAAATTTCAGCAACTAGACAAATCTTAAAGGATTAAAACTCGATAAAGCAAACTACAAAATCAGTAGCACGTATGAATTTGGGCTGTAGGTTTTCTTTTTTGGCTATTAGTGGACAGTAGGTATATAAACTCTATCCTACCAAAAACAAGAACAATCCTAATGAGTAAATGGAGGCTCTGATACCAGATGATGTGCACACGTCTATGCAGCACGTGTAGCAAGTTGTTGTGGCCCGATCTTCTCGTAGGATCTGCGAACTTGATAAATTGTCGCTGCGTGACCTGGTGAAGAGGCAGTGCACCGCGAGGCTGTCCACGTGACGAACTACCGAGACAATCACCCTTCCACGTACCGACGAAACAGCCCACGCAATCACGCCCTATAGACATGAAGGCACGAACTGGGTGAACCGCAGTTCGGCGTTCTACAACTCCCTCAGGAATCGAAAGAACAAGTGTTGCAAGCCTCTCAAGACTCACGCATAAACAAAACTCCACGAGTTTGTGTATACTAAATTCAGCTAATCAAAATCTGACCTTTTATTGTCTAGTACAAGATATATATAGGGATAGGGACGTTCAGCTTGGAGTAAATGGCAGCATGCGCATGCACCAGTGGATTTTGTGGCTGGTTCGCGCGTCTTTCAGCTTCTGATAGCAGTTACTAAAATGAGCATAACTCTTTATTGGGAAGTCCAAATAATGAGCCGTTTGATGGGCTAGAAAGTAGACTTGAAGACGCTTCCATCCACATATAGAACACCATCTAACTCCTTGTATTCTGTCAGCGGTGATGCTTGGAATTCGTACCATGTATCAGTCATCTAGCTTCTGGTTGCATTTCCATGCAAAGGTGATGAACCACCATTTTTTTCTTGCACACCAAAGGCTTCTTGGTTCAAATGTCCAGAGGCTTGAATCCATCTTCATCCCATGCTGGTTCATACACTCCATCATTCCTAAGGACATTGGAACAAGAACTCAAAAGCATAGGCTCATTCAACATAAACTGATTATTAAACATAAGGTTAGCGTTCACCTGAGAATGAATTTCCTTCTCCAATTGTTTAGCTCTACTTCTTGTAGTTGGACCAGCTTTATCAAGTGGAGTTTCATTTGAAGATGAGTGAATGCTAGGAATGTCCTCATTACAACCGGTGAAGCCTGCGGTCTCGACCAACCAAGCATCGGCGGGGCCATCTTCTTCAGCTCGATCAATGCTAGAGTCCCCGAGACCCGAGCACGATGTCAGGCCCAGCGAGCAGCAGGCGCCGCGTGCCCCGACCAGCCAATAGTGTAGGCTATAGCTGTAGAAGAAGATGTAGTTGGGTTATTGTAAACTTGGTCCTTTTCAGGCAAACTTGTAATAACGTAACTGTATATCAACATAAGCTTGTTTGTTTTGTAGAAAACGTGTTTAAGCTCGGATACCGTGTTGATGTAACTAAGTTAGAACGTGTTGGCGTTCTATTTAGTTGTACCAGTTTAGTCAACACGTTATCCTAAAAGGTTTGTATGGCCTTGGTTTGTCTTGCGGTCGGAGTGTGAGGTGCGTAGCTTGTGCACACGTAGAAACACACAAGTCAAACCAGAGAGCACCTGCCGATCACCCGTAGTGTAGAGAGCGGATCCCATGCACGCGTTGGGAGGAACCGGAGACAGGGCCTGCTCCGAGAACCCGAGAAGGAATAGTGGTTGGTTTTAACAGGTAGAGTTAGAATAACAATAGACTTCGAAGTGACACATTAGAGTGGTCGGAGAAATCATAATAGCTTTATTGAAATAAATTAAAAGTACAAGAGGGGTACATATCTTAGTAGCTAAGCATAGAAATGCCTAAGCTTGTCGATGTGCCAGGAATTGGATATGTCTGTGCTGTCTAGGCGAGCTAACCTGTAAGATGTAGGGCGTGTAACCTCCTTGATCATGAAGGGTCCTTCCCATGGGGTTGCGAGTTTGTGGACACCAGCCTGATTCATCTTCCACTTTAGGACTAGGTCCCCGACCACGAAGAACCACTCCTTGACATTCTTGTTGTAGTACCTGCGCAAAACAACAAGGTATTTGGATGTACGTACGCAAGAATCGAGCCGCTTCTCTTCTACACTATTCACTTCTAGCTCCCGCACTTCATTGGCCTTGTCTTCGTCAAAGTTCTCTACCTGTACTGATCTGAAGGCTATATCTGCTAGGAGCACTGCCTCAGCGCCATAAACCATAAAGTATGGTGATACGCCGGTATTGCGACTGGGCTGGGTTCTAAGACCCCAGACCATGGCTGGTAACTCTTTAAGCCATCTTCTAGGAGCTTTGTCTTTCTCTCTATGCATCCTCTTCTTAAGTGCGTCCAGGATCATACCATTTGCCCGCTCGACCTGTCCATTAGCTCTAGGGTATGCCACCGAGACGTATTTTACTACTATGCTCCTTTCATCGCAGAAGTCCCAAAAAGCATTCCCGATGAACTGAGTACCCAGATCAGTGATGATGCTATTGGGTATGCCAAAGCGGTGGATGACCTGGTCGAGAAATGCAATAGCCTTTTCTGAAGATGCCTTGACCAGGGGCATGTACTCTATCCACTTGGAGAATTTGTCGATCAGCACAAAGACGCATGTAAATTTTCCAGGGGCCGGTTTGAAAGGCCCGATCATATCCAGTCCCCAGCATGTGAAGGGCTAAGAGGCTGGTATAGTCTGAATCTCGTGTGCTGGTACATGGATTCTCTTGGCGAAAAACTAACAACCTTCACAATGGCGGACTAGCTTCTCTACATTGGCTATGGCTGATAGCCAATAGAACCCTGCTCGGAAAGCCTTGCCGACCAGCGTTCTCGAGGCCACATGGTTGCCGTAAGAGCCAGAGTGGATTTTGTCTAGGAGATGTTCACCATCCTCCTGGGTTATACACTTCATCAAGATTTCCTCCTTCGCGTTCTTGCGCCACAATTTGCCATCGACGAGCAGATACTACTTACTGCAACACATCAGGCGTTTGTTTTCTGTCTGATCGGTGTAACCGCTACCATCTGTCAGGTACTTGATGAAAGGTACTCTCCAGTCGGGCTTCTTAGTGGTCGAAGGTGGTTTGGTGGTGTTTGACGCCAGAACCGTAGCCACCAATAGCTGGTCTGGAGGCTTGTTGACCGCGGGATCTTCTTCTTTGATGGAGGGCGTGAGTAGGTCTTGAACAAATACGCCATGTGGGACTTTGGCTCGGGATGATCCTAACTTTGACAGCGCATCTGCTGCTTGATTTTTGTCTCGGACCACATGTGTGTACTCGATGCCATAGAACTTGTCTTCCAGCTTTCTGATCGCTTTGCAGTATGCGTCCATCTTTTCACTGGTCGTATCCTAGTCCTTATTAAGTCGGTTGATGACCAGAGCCGAGTCTCCATAGACATAGAGACACTTGACACTGAGCTCGACCGCAATGTGCAGACCGTGTAGGCATGCTTCGTACTCGGTGGTGTTATTAGATGCCGGGAAATAAATCCTGAGGACATATCGGAGCTGCTCCTTGGATGGTGATACAAAAAGGACTCCTACTCCTACGCCGTCGATGTTGAGAGAGCCATCAAAGTACATCTTCCAATACTCGGCGGGCCCCTAAGAGGCTGGTGTGCTTAAGTCTATCCACTCGACGATGAAATCAACAAGTGCCTGAGACTTGATTGTAGTACGGCTTGCAAATTCCAAGGAGAAAGGGCATAGCTCCATTGCCCATTTGAGGATGCACCCATTTGCATCCTTGTTGTGAATGATGTCTCCCAGAGGGTACTCGGTCATGACCACCACACGATATCCGTCGAAGTAGTGTTTCAACTTTTGGGATGTAATTAGTATGGCGTAGATCAGTTTCTGAATCTGTGGGTATCTGGTCTTGGATTCACTGAGCACCTCACTGATGAAATAAATTGGTCAATGTACCTTGTAGACGTGGTCGGGCTCGTCATGCTCGACCACCATGGTAGTGGAGACCACTCGATTAGTTGCCGTGATGTAAAGCAGGAGGGTTTTGTCTTCTCTGGGAGCAGTGAGGACCGGAGGTGATGTAAGGAATTATTTCAGCTGTGTAAAGGCAGCATCTGCTTCCTCCGACCACTCAAACTTCTCGTATGCTTTGAGCAACTAGAAAAATGGTAGTCCTTTTTCGCCTAATCTAGATATGAAACGACTGAGGGCAGCCATGCATCCGGTAAGCTTCTGAACATCCTTCACCTTTTTGGGTGGCTTCATGTTTGAGATAGCCTTTACTTTCTCTGGGTTAGGGCGTATGCCATCATGACTGACGACGTTGCCGAGCAGTATACCAGATGGAACACCAAAGATGCACTTCTTTGGGTTCAATTTCCATTGGAATGTGTTAAGGGTTGCAAAGGTACGTTCTAGGTTGTCGACAAGGGTGTATGCTTCCTTGGTTTTAACAACTACATCGTCAACATAAGCCTCGACGAGGTTGTCTTTTATCTCGTCTTTGAGGCAGGCCTGTATGGCGCGTTGGTAGGTAGCCCTAGCATTCTTGAGCCTGAACAACATGGTCGTGTAGCAGTAGGCACCGAAGGGCGTGATAAAGGATGTCTTGATATGGTCATCCTTTTTGAGAGCGATCTGGTGATAACCAGAGTAGCAATCGAGAAAGGAAAGCAGCTCGCAACCGGTAGTTAAATCTACGACCTCGTCTATGCGAGGTAAGCCGAAGGGGTCTTTAGGGCAGTGTTTGTTGAGATCAGTGTAATCAATGCACATTCTCCATTCCTTATTCTTTTTGCGTACAAGAACCGGGTTGGCTAACCACTCCGGATGATACACTTCTTTGATAAATCCGGCTGCTAAAAGCCATGTAACTTCTACCCTAATAGCCTCCTTTTTGTCATGAGCGAACCATCGTAGCTTCTGCTTGATGGGTTTGGCCTTGCTATCGACATTTAAGGAGTGCTCGATCAAGTTCCGAGGTACACCGGGCATGTCAGCGGGTTTCCATGTGAACACACTCACGTTGCTCCTCAAGAACCTGACGAGCGCGTCTTCCTATTTAGGATCCAGGTTGGCCCCGATAAGGGCCGTTTTGCTGGGATCACCGTCGACCAGCTAGATCTCTTTGTGCTCTTTGGACTTGATGTTCTTGCATGGGGCCTCGAGCTCTAGGATCTCTAGGTGGTCAACAGGGGTCTGCTTGGTGTGGAGCGTGGTCTCGGCCATGCGAATAGAGAGGTCATGAGCCTCTGCTATTTTGAAGCTGTCATCCTTGCAGGTGTAAGCTGCGTATACGTTGCCCCTGAGAGTTAGAACTCCCTTCTCAGTAGGCATCTTGAGCACCAAATACCTGTAGTGAGGTATGGCCATGAACTTGGTGAGCGCTGGTCGGCCAAGGATAGCATGGTAGGTGCCTTCGAAGTCGGCGACCACGAAGTTGACGTAGTCAGTGCGGAAGTGGTTTGGGGTACCAAATTGCACAGGTAGCGTGATCTGCCCGAGAGGTGTGGAGCTCTGTCCAGGGAGAACACCCTAGAACTGTGCCTCGTATGGCTTGAGATCAGCCTGGGTTATCTTTAGGGCTGGCAAACTATTCTTGAACAGTATATCGATGGAACTGCCGCCGTCAATCAGCACTCTATCGAACTGAACCTTGTTGATACAAGGATCGAGAACCAGAGGAAAATGCCCTGGCTCAGGATTGCAGCCCATTGGTCCTTTCTGCTGAAGGAGATCTCACGGTGAGACCAAGGAGGGAGCCATGGATCGGCGATGAGGTTGTCGGCATTGGCCACGTTCAAGCAAGCGCGGGCGAGCAGCTTGCGCTCTCGTTTGGTCTTGATGGACACTCTGCCCCCAATGATGGTATGGACACGGTCGGTTGGCTTGACGTACTTGTGATGGGGATCTGTGTCTTGATCATCGTTGTCCTCGTTACGCTGCTCCCCTGCGTTGTTAGGCTTGTCGGATTTATCCGGAGCCTATTGGTGCATGTAGATGGATTTGAGAACATGGCAATTCTCTATGGTATGGTTTGACTTGGGATGGAGCTGGCAGGGTCCTTTCAATGCTTTGGCGTAGTCTTCTTCGTAGTTGCGATGTCCGCCACCTTTTTTAACGATGTTGACTTCACCGTCATCTTCCCGAGCATGCTTGCCCCTATAATCGTCACGGCGATTACGCCGCTGATTACGCTGGTCATGGTGGTTGTGGGAATCGTTGCGCTGGTTGCGGCGATCAAAATTGTCGTTCCGACCATGGTTGCTGTGGTAGTCGTCGCGGTGTGGGGGGTGGTCAGAGCATGGAACCCTTGCTGCTTCTTCGATGATTATCTTTTTAGCATCATCGGCGTCCGCATATTTTTTAGCAGTGGCTTGGAGCGTTGTGATCGATTCAGGTCTTTTGTGGAGGAGCTTGTCCCTTAGGGCATCGTGGAAGTGGAGACCAGTGATGAAAGCTTCGATTGCCTCGTTGTTGGAGATTGACTTGACCTTGATGCGCATCTCCGAGAAGCGTCGGACGTACTTGCGCAGTGGCTCATCTTTGCGATCTCGAATCCACTGCAGATCATATTTGTTGCCGGGTTGTTCACAAGTAGCAATGAAGTTGTCGATGAATGCTTGCTTGAGCTATTGCCAAGAATCAAAGTAGTTCGCCAGCAAGCTGACCAGCCATTGGTGGCCTGCATGGCCAACGGCGACTGGGAAGTAATTAGACATGACGTGCTCGTCAGCCATGGCTGATCTACACACGGTTTCGTAGAGCATGACCCATAACTTGGGGTTCTCCTTGCCGTCGTACTTCTGGAGTTTTTCGAGCTTGAAGTTTTTTGGCCACACGACTTGGCGAAGGTGAGGAGTAAACTGCTTCAAACCCAAAGGGCCGTGGGTAGTATTCCATACGACGATAGCTTTCGTGGGATGCACGATCGTTGGCTCTTTGGTTAATGCGATCGCATAGATCGCGTTCTCCGAGGGAATGGCAGAGATCGTTATTGCCATCACGGCGATCCCGATTGCCCCCCTGGTTGACCCTGCGACCGTGGTTATCACGGTGATTGTCGCGGTTGTCTCGTCGATTATCGTCTCGGTTGTTGCGGTGGTTGTCGTCCCGATAGTTGCGGCGGTTGTCATCCCGACCACTGTTTCTGCCTTGACGGTTGTCTGGTGGGTCGTTGTTGCGCGAGCCATGTTGGTTGGGTGACTGTGGGCGACTTGAGTACTGGTGACTGTGGCTTGATTCGACTAAGATGGGCGAAGCCCGGGCTTGGTTTGCGATCTCTACGGTCTAGGCTATAGCAGCCGTCAGGTAGGCTTGTACATCATCATGAATTGCCTGGATTTCCAAGGTATTGGGTAGTCGTTGCATTGTCGCCATAGCAACAGCTACGTTGGCGCTTGGAGTCCTAAAGACCTGCTTTTCCCCTACCCTATCAAAGGCATTGTTGATATCGCATGGCTGGAACCTTATGTGTCGTGCCTCCTCTTTTGCCTCGGCTTCGGCTTGTCTACAATTAAACCGGTCAATATTGCGTGCTTCGCGTGTTAGCCTTTCTTGTTCTATTTCACCAACTACCGGTGGTTCATCATTACTGACGACATTGATCAAGTCTCCTCGCCTTGGTGGGAAGGATGGGAATCGTGGGAACCTCGGAGAGTGGTCTGGGATATCCAGATCGTATTCAACTTCTTCATTGTGACGATGCTGGAGCTCAGTGTGGACGGAGCCATTAGATGCGATGCCGGACGGGGAGCTTGAGCCTCCCTCTTGAACTATGTGGACCGATACTTCTTGATACTTCTCAATCCGAACCATGCCGACGAAGTTGCATGGCTTTGGTCGAGGTCGGTGTATAAAACATAGATCCGAGCAGCGTTGTATATTGTACGCGTAGTTGGAAATAGTGTTTCGCAGGCCGTAGGGCTGAGCCTGGTAATTCTTCATCAAGGCTTCGCACTCGGAGAGCCGGAGACCCATTGCGGGGGCTAGTCGGCAACGAACAGAGCGCCCTTCAGGAGTAGACGTGACCACGAGATCCGTACTGAGTCGTGCAGGACGACTGGCCCGAGCTGGTCGGGTAGATCTGTTGTGGGTAGTGGTTACCTGCTCGGTAGGTTGATTTTGAATCGAATCTACCAGAGGTAGGGTTTCAGCAAGTTTGGTGCTGACCTAATCGATGAAGTCGAGCAGGTCGGTGTTGTCGATCTGCCTCCCTTTGTAGTGAGGAAGCGAACCACGGGTTGTCGGTGTGGCTGAAGACGATGCTGGTGTGGCTAGAGCCAGATCCAACATGGTCAGAGCCGTAGCTGATGCTGGTGAAGCAGTGG
Source organism: Miscanthus floridulus (assembly GCF_019320115.1). Classification (NCBI taxonomy): domain Eukaryota; kingdom Viridiplantae; phylum Streptophyta; class Magnoliopsida; order Poales; family Poaceae; genus Miscanthus; species Miscanthus floridulus. The sequence goes on from NC_089597.1 coordinate 51,817,573, forward strand.
TCGACGCAGATTGGATCTGTGCCTCCTCCGTGGTCATGGCGATGAAGTTGTCGGAGCCAGTGGTCTAGGTGATCTGGCCAATGGTGAACATGAGGCCGTTCGGCGTAGCCATGGAACTGGGGATGATGACCATCTTGTTCATCTGGGGAGCAGTACGCACACCCCCTACCTGACGCGCCACTGCCGATGAAATATGGTCGATAGTCTACCTAGGGATATGTCCAAGATTGTAGATTATCGGCAGACAGGTGTGCAAGCTACGAACGAGATGGTGACGCAAGACAGACACGAGGTTTTATCCAAGTTCGGCCGCCGTGAAGGCGTAATACCTACGTCCTACGTCTGATTGTATTGTTGTATGTCAATTAGATGATTTTTTAGAGGGGTCCCCTGCCCGCCTTATATAGTCTGGGGGGCAGGGTTATAGATCTGGAAACTAATCCTAACCAATTACAATTGCCATAGGTGGCCGAATAAGGATTCCTATTCTAACTGACCAGGATCTTGCTTGATCTCCAAATCTGCCTTGATTCCTTGCGCGGGACTCCGAGCAGATTGGCTGGGCCACGCGTCGTCTTCTAGTGGGCCGGACCCCTGGTCCAGGCCGGCCCAAACCTAGCCGTAAGGGTATAGGGGTTAATACCCCCACAGAGAACTATCTATATTGCTCAGTGTCCTTGTACCTTTATGGAAATCGAGGATGTATACGATCAGGATGAGTTAATTTTTGCAAGTATATCTCATACGCCTATATTTAAAATCATGTAGTAACTGTTCATGCTCCTATTCCATAAATACCTATCGTTTGTGTTTGTAGATGTCATTGCTATGGTTGTGTATGTGGCCGATATCCAAGGAAGGGATGACTTTCGGATGCACCTGTTAAGACATGTGGTGGTGATAAATGAAAGGTACTTGTTTAGTTGTGAGGGATAGTATAGATTGAAAATTTTATCATTGGTCGATGCTAATCAATTTTGTAACTTGTAGGTACAAGTGCATCATAATAAACATCAAGGAATCACACATATTACGTCACATATGGGAATGGCGGCAAGCGGCATCAGAGTTGCGCACTTTAGCTGCCCTCCATGTACAAATGAATAAGAGAGGTACCGCATTATCGATGTCCTCATATCTATTGACTAATTAAAGTTTCAGTTATTACATTTTTTGCTCGAGCATGATAGGTGAAGTGACCACTACTGAATTCAGCCAAATGGTATTTTGTTCTATTTGTAATCAGGCGTATGCATTTAAAGGTGAGGTTCTTTTGGGGTAATTCATTGATTTAATTTTTCACATAGTTTTTTCTTTATAGGCCATGACAATGTGTTGCGTCCCATGGAGAAGCCATGATGCCTACTCACCGATTTGGAGAAATATAAATAATATTGAGATTATTTACACGCTTTTGACATGAACTTTCAATATATGATGGACAAGAATTTAGTTCAATAAAAGTCACTTTATCCCTTTTCATTGGTCAGAAAGATTCAAAATATGTAGACCGTGCAATTTTTGACGACTTATTTGGTTGCTCTATTTGGTTTGTAATAATCAAAGTATCCAGACTATTTACTATTTCTACCACGAGCTTGATTGTTTGATTTAATTTATATAATGATCAAATTATTTGAAGCAATGTTGCTGCTTTCTGCTTCACTATTTTTCACAAATTAGTACGGTAAATATCTTCTGAAAACGAAATGTTTATAGAAAAACTGTCGAATCTAGGCTGCATTCTGGCCCAACACTCAAATGTTGTCACCGAGTTCACAGTTATTGTCACCATTATCTTCTCTACTATAAAGGAACACTCAAAACTATCCTAGGTACACCCTAGAAATTATCCTCCGCTGAGACGTCCCAACCACTGTACACCTAGAAAATTATACCCAGCATTCCAACATTATTAAAATATATGGCTCTTAATCCTCTCACAGTCTTCAACTCGATCCAATGCCCACCATTGTTTCTATCAAATGCCTCAACGCTCCTCCCCCGCTTGGCAGGCATCCCCACGCCCGCGACAACCAGCGGTCAAATCCCACCTCCGTCTGAAAAAATTGTCCTGATAAGCTGGTAAAGAATAGAGTGGATTATCTCTACCATAAAGGAACACTCAAAATTATCCTTGGTACACTCCAGAATGCTTCCCCCACTGAGACAACTCAACCATTGTGCACCAAATAATTTGTACCTAGGATTCCATTTTATTAAAACCAATGGCTAAGAATCAACCCTCAAAGATTTCAACTGGATCCGATGGCCAAGGTTCTTTGGATCATCCCACGCCTAGGCTTCAACGCTCCGCTCCGTGTCCCCATGCGTGGCAAGCCAGGTTCGATCCCGGCCGAAAACGCCGTGATGCCCGTCTCGCTCCGCGCTGTCTTCTCGACCAAAATGGGAAGTCACGATCCCTTCTCCCATCTCAATTGTCTCCTCGCTCCCATTTCAATCTCAATCTCATATCAACCAAAAGAGAAAGTCACGGTATATCAGCAATCTGCCGCTTCCTTGCCAGTTGCCACCAATCACCAGCTCGGTTGCCGCCGGACTCCATGATATAGATTGAGACCGCGTGCCCTACATCATCAATGCAGGATTGAAATCAGCTATGTCAATGAGCACCAGATTGATCGCCACTCTGTTCGGCAACTGATACACCGGCATTGGCGGTTCCCGCTCCATCTTGTTGTACCACGACACCGCGAGCTGCTCGGCCCTAGCCTGGCGCTGCCCACCGTCTGCCTGCGACGACATCTCTTCTTTGAACCCACTGTGAGTTCCTCACCGATCTATGTTGAACGGCCTTCGTGTCGCGTCCTCGACGCACCGTGCCACCACACTCCTTCTCTATTCTCTCCCTTCGGATCTGTACCCATGGCTGTCATGCCTGTGACCTTAGCGTCTTAGGCCCCGTTTGGCAGAGCTTAGCAAGGGCAAGACAATAGCCGCAGATGGCGACAGACTCTCGGTTGCCGCAGCCTTGCACGCCCTAACCGCTAGCATGCATGTCGGCTATTTTCATATTCACGTGCTTGGCACAAATAGCATTTAGGTGTAGGGGCGGAATCACCAGTGTGCCGCGAGCCATGGCGGGCGCCATACCTGGTGGCCGACGAGCACACGGGCCATCCCATGGCAGCGACAATTGCCTGACTAAGATTGGAAGTACTATGGGTCAGTTCGCTGGTCTGGACTTGTCCAGCCAGCCGGTTGATGCTCCTCACAGTTCACTGTTCACCAAACCAGCCGAACATATTTTTCTCTCACAACAAACCAGCCGGAACAGTGTTTTTCAGCCAAGTTTCAGACCAGCGAACGGGGCCTATGCGGCATGTATGATGTATTATACCACACAAGTATAATATGGCTCGGTATCGTTGTCAGGCTTCCTAGAGTTACCTCATTAAATGACTTCGGCAATGGCGTCCCTTCTTCCCTGAGCTTTTCAATCTTCTTCTGAGCCTCTTTAGCCCATGTATACTTGGCCAGAATGTGCTCTACCTCAGCAATCGTGCAGTTGCAGTGCTTGGTGGCGTTAATCTTGTCAGTGTTTCGGAGTTTCTGTATAAAAATTACGGTGCAGACAATTAATCTATCCCACCCCAAATAGCAAGCACTGTATCCAAAGAAAGGAAAAATATCGATGGCGCCGAGGTAGCGCAGCACAGCGGAGTGCTTCTTGAAGGCGTTGATGAAAGTGTCCTCGCTGGCCCGCCCGGCGATGAAATTCTTGAACGTCCCCAGCTTCCTCGCCTTCTCCATCGTGTCCGCGAATTCTGCAAATCAAACAGAAATCGGGGAGAGGCCGGTAAAGCCGCCGCACCGCCACTAGCCTACGAAAAGGGAGCCGAAGCCGTGCTCGGGCATGTCGGCGACTTAGGCTACTGTCACGGTGGGAGTTTTATGTGAGTTTCTTTGCATTAAATAGGTTGCCACATGGCACTTTTGATGACATGGCAGTGTATTAAAGAAGGATGAGAAGAGATGGGTTTCATCTAGATGAAACTCTCTTGGCACGATTAACAACTATGTATGAGTCTTGGAATTAAATGCCTATGAAACCATAGAATGAAACTCTCTATTGAGAGTGGGTGTTTCATCCAAGTTTTATTTCATTTCAAATGACATGGCAGTCTTGAAAACAACGTAATGAAACTCCCCATTGAGACTGGCCTTATGGAAGAGGGTGAAGGAGGATGCCTCGGAGCCCTCCACGGGCTTCTTGCCAGTGATGGTGGACTTGATCTTGTTGAACCAGTCGAAGGACGAGAGGTGCGGGGTCGAGGCGATGCCGCGGGAGGGCGTGAGGATGCGCATCGTCGGGCGGGAGGGCGTGAAGATGTGGAGTGCCCAGCGGGAGGCCATGGATTTGGATGTTGTCTCCGGTGAGCCAGCAGCGGCCAGGCGCGATGGGGTTTCTTGCTGGGGGTTTATTGCGGCGACCGAGAGGAGAATAAGATGGCTTCCAAGAATGCGAAAACCGCACACCACGCACATTTAGGCCTTTTTGACGGCCCAAGTGATGCTTAAATGTTTAGTAGCACGAAAAAGCTAATTTTCATCCTTTATTAATCGATAATGATACAATTAAGACATACGGACAGACGCCTCCATCCTCTCACTCCCGCACGCGCTGCTCGCCCAACGACCCTATCCGCGTGCCCCGATGCTCGCTGCGCCATTTCCTCCATGCGTCACCGTGCCCATCCGTACACCCCACTCTGCCTCACTGTCGACGGTCCCCCGCGGTGCCGCGCCACCGCCGCGCCGCGTCCCATCCCCTATGGCCTCCTCCGCACCGCATTCCCCACTGGGCCCAGTCTGCCTCGACTGCCTCCACCGAGCTTGCGAGTCGCGGCCGCCTCCACCGAGCTAGCGAACCTCTACGATAGATGCTCCAGCAAGCAGGCGAGGGGGACGAGATTCGTGTGATACCACGCCCATCGGCGAGTTGCCCGTGCTGCTGCCGCACAACGAGGTCCACATCGTCAACCTCCACGCCGGCGTGCCTCCATTCGTCCAAGGAAAGCTTATGGTGCAAGAGTATGTTTCAAGTGTTTCAGATGTTACATCTGGATGTTATAAGTGTTTCATCTTGATGTTGCAAAAGTAGATCGGAATGCAGCACATGTTGCAGTGGCTATACTGGTATGTTTCAAGTGTATGTTTACAAGTGTTTCATCTAGATGTTTCGTATGTTTTCACACCTATGAAGTGTTTTCAGGTGTTTTTTGCAAGTATTTGATACACATGTTTTGAGTGTTTTATCTGTTTCGTACGTATGTTGCAAGTGTTTCACCTGGATGTTTCAAAAGTAGATCTGGTGTTGCGGCTAGTGTTTCAGATGCATGTTTCATGTGTTTTATCTGCCTTTAGATGTATGTTGCAAGTGTTGCATATAGATGTTTCAAAAGTAGATCGGGTGTTGCATCTTTGTCTTTGCTTTTCTGCTATCTCATCTTCGCCTTGGTGTATCCTCCTCCTTTCGGTGCCGGCTGGGCATCCGCCACCCCCTCCCCCTCTTCTAGATGCTGGCGTAACCACTTGTTGTAGTCGCCTACTGCAGCTGTTGGCCGTGTGCATGCGTGTGAGAAGCGGAGGGGGCGCGAGCAGAAATCCCCACGTGCAGTCGGGCAGCGCGGGCCCCGCATAGGCGGGTGTGGGATGCAGGTGCGCGGGGGGAGACGGAGTGCAAGTGCTGACGTCTAGACATGGGCATCCATCCAGACGTCCGGACGCTAGCACTGTCGTTTGTTAATGCAAGGACCTGTTTGTTTTATCTTGCTCAATTTGTATCTTAGGATCTTACAGTGACACGATCCCATCAAAGCAAAAGGATACCAATCGTATCTTGATGCTAAACGCACCAAACGCACCCTAAATTTCATGGTATCTGGATCCTACGCAATGACAATTCCAAATCAGTATCCCGATACTATTGACCTTATGATACTTGTATAATAACTAGCAAATTTGCCCATACATTGCAACGAGAGAAAAACTTATCAAATGTTAATGGCAAACAACAATAATATTTATGTGAGTGTATCACTCTGCCCTCGGACCCTAGATGCAAAATTGGCGAGGGTTGGGGCCGAGGGTTTCCCACAGGAAGAGAACAATATGGACAACACAGAATAAGGAGCGCAATAATTTTGGGGTAAATGACAATAACTTCTCTCCCACAACGGTCATGCTAGCCCAATATTTATAGCTCATACTAGGGCACGCAGCAAAATTACATATTTAAGGGTGTTACAAGGGAATATTCTAGGAGCATCTACGGGTATGTTAGACTTATGACGCTTTGGCTTTAACCACTCCCTTAAGACCATGAAGGCCTCCGTCACCGGGGACTATCTTCATCCGCTTCCCTGAGACACCCGCGCTCACATGCATGACCAGAGGAGTGAAGGCGCCAGCGAAGGTCTCCGTCACTGTGCCATCTTCACCGTCGCTACTTGGACCCGCAAGACAAATTTTGTGATATTTTCCAAAGGGCGAGGACAACATTAGATGATCCTAGCGAGGGTACTCTGCTCCCGTAACCTTCGCCCTCGTGATCCCGCAAAGGGAGCTTCGCGGGGTCCATCTTTGGCGGTGGCCCAGGTGCAGAGGCACGAAGTGCGAAGGTGGGGGTGTCGCTGCGAGGGCATTTCCCCAACAATTTATGTTTTATCCCTTTTTTAATAAATTCAAATCTATAATTTATTTTACATTGACTAACATGCCTAATATAAGTTAATGTCGGCAATAATTTGATAATGTTCTATTAAGCATGTGTCAAATTAATATTCGACCTTCACAAGTTTTTTTCGGTCATCACGAAGCACAAAAATATTTGAACCGTAAATATATAATAACTTTAGTTTTCATACTATCCAGCGTTACTATAATTAAATATCATGTTCCGGGGCTTGCTTTGAGAACCTTTAAAATATGTAATTTATTTTCTATTTAAAGTTGGCAAGAAGTTAGTTGCTGACGTGTCAATAATTGGTTTGTTCGCCGGTGATTGTGATGAGAGACCTCTCAAATTTTTACATACCAACCCTCCTCGGGGATTGTAGAGATAGATTTACTTGGACGGAATTAGTCAACAAACTACTTAAGATTTTAATTCACAGTTTGATTAGTTGAACAACTGGTGATTTCTAATCAGAATCAAAACTATATCAATAAATTGATGGTAATTTTTTTATTTCATAGAGAAAGATAAATAGCTCAAAGAGACAAAGACCCACAATATCGTATTTATATTTGTTTCCGATGTTTACAAGGAAATTTAAAAACCACCTGCCCAAAAGAAAAGGGCAAAAAACGAGCTAAAAAATCTAAAACGGAAAAACTAAGCGGGACAAAAAAAATGCCGAAATGTTATCGGTACGGGAAAAAGTGAGAACAAAATGGAAACAACCTAGAAAAAAAGGAACAAAAAAGGTCAGAAGGGTATACGGAGGGGGACACGGAAAAGCGAAGGATAATGCTCAGCTCAGGGCGTCTATCCATCCGGACACCGCGCTTTCCAGTCCGCACCGCTCGCTCCCGCTCATCGTGCGCCCCATCTGCGACACTTGCTCCCGTCCACACTCACGCCCCACCCACGCCCCACCCGCGATGCTTGCCTTCATCGTGCTCACTCGCCGCGGACACCGCACCCCCTTTGTCGCGGCCTTTCTCTAGTGCAAGGGTGTCGCGCCGCGGGCTCCGCACCCCATCCGCCGTGGCCTTTCTCTAGCGCAGGGGCGTCACGCCACGGGCACCGCACCCCCTCCGTCTCAGCCTTTCTCCAGTGTAGGGGTCGCTCGCTGCGGGCACTGTACCCTGCTGCACACGCCCACCCACTCCACGCCGGTGTCAATCTCCACGCCAACATTGAGCTCGGTCTGCCGACGCGCCTCCATTCATCTAAGCAACAAGTAGATGTTGCACTTAAAATGAATGTTGCAAGTGTATGTTTCAACTATTTCCGATCTTTCAAATGTATGTTACAAGTGTTCTATATCGATGTTACAAAATTAGATCAAGATGTTGCATATGTTGCAATGACTATACACATATGTTGTGTATATACGAAATGTTTCATCTGGATATTGCAAAAGTATCTATAGCGAACCCAACCAGCAAACCAGCCATGTGGGGTGTAGCCCAGACCGACCAGCAGGGCCAGCAGGCCTGCACCGCACAGGCCACGCGTAGAGGCCGGCCATGCGCGCTGGTTGCAGCTTTGTGCCTTTGTCCACCGAACGAAGAAACCTGCGCACTGGATTGCTTAGTTTCATATATTTTGACATAAATAGAATGCCAAAAAACCACACATTTCTTGTATAGCAAGTGTTTTAGTTGTTTCAAACGTTGTTGTAAGTGTTTTATTTAAACGTTGCAAAAGTAGATCGTTTATTGCACATGTTACAATGGGACCCATTTGCCACAGTCGTCTGCCGCAACTGCTAGGGCGCCGCCGTGGGTCACCGTGTGGGCGCCTGAGGCCGGAAGACACATCCGCAGCACGGGAGAATGGGGTCCACGCAGCAGGGCACGTAAAAACAGGTGGCACATGCCTTTTTTCGCATGCGGTGGCCTCCCATGTGAAGGACCCGAGGCGTCCAATATCTTAGAGCGGCTCCGGACATCCGGGCACTAGTAACGCCCAAAAGCAAAAATAAATAAATAGAAACATGCACTTGTATTTGAGGACAGCGGATGCACAAAACAAAAAACGGCACTGCTAGCACCCTGGACACCCACGTCCAGACGCCCGAGGCTACAGTCCATTTTCCCACGTCCACGCTGTAACAAACAAACCCTGTGCGACTCACTTTTATGGTTGAGACAAATCAAATAAATATCTAAGTTAATTTACTCGGTGCGTAAAAGTGCTAATGAAAATCCTAACAAGAAGAATAAAATAAGTAGTTTTAATTGTTTGGCACGGAAAACAATTTCTATAAACAAAAATAAAACATAACTTGGATTTAGTACTTAAATAAAAATTGAAGTATAAGTTTAGTAGATGGAAATGCAACTTTAACTTTTAAAAAATAAATATTGTTAACTAGTGTTTTGGGAGCTCAAAAATCCAATCTAAAATTTAAATAAAACTTTTCGTTGAATCGGCAAGAAGTCGAGATTGTAGTTAAAGTATCATTTTTGGTAAATTATATTAAGCAAAAAAAATTAAAGAGTGCTTAAATGTTTTGCTCCTATGGTAAGTATGAAGTATGGACTATTGTGTGAAATGCTTATTGGTTGAAATTAATAAGGTTTAAGCCTTTTAAAAATTGTAACAAAAGTGTTAATGACTGTTAGTTCGAATTGAAAACCCTTAACTTTTCTAAGTATGGAAGGGTGGTCGACAATGCTATTTTGATATTTAAGTTCTAACTAAAATACTTAAACACTAATTTCATGTTTTTGTATTGTTGGTTGCCCTAAGTGAGCACTTGTGCACGGTGTAGGTCGTAGGTGTGTCGGATGCCATGTTGCCCTCTTTAAAAATTGCTCAACTTCGTTGGGACGTGCTGTAACCTAGTTGTTGGTGCTCTGTTCGTGCACCGGCGTTCAGCGCGACGATCTTATCTTGGTGTCTCTCCATCTTTCTCTTAGGCCATCCTCTGGTCGTAAGCATTGTTTCGCTAGTTAGCTATTAGCACCAGCTACAGGTTAGTGGAATTGGTTGAGTCTTAATCGAGACACTCAGTAGTTTTGGCTTGCTTTAAAAACCGTGCTATCACCGTTTCGGCCGCTGGCCCCGTGGGCGTGGTCACCACGCCTGCGTGCGCTGTTGGAGCCAAACTCAGGCCGTGGCCAGACTGTTGCCGCTGGCTAGCTCGTGTGCCCAGTCGATGCTGCGCAGCGCCCTTGGCCTCGCGTTGGCCGTCTCGGCTGGCTATGACCCGACCCCGCTATCACTATGTGCTCGCGCCACCCTTTGGTCGTCGCACCGCACGCGGGATCGAGACAGGGCTGCGGCTATCATCGCCTTGCCATCGTGGCGCTCGCCTCACCCCTCGTTTCACCTACCGCGTCGAGGCTCTGGGCAGGTGCCAATGCTGCCGCGTTGGGGCCAATGACCTCAGTCGTAGGGGCGATGGTGATGTCCATCTGCTGTGCTTGCCCCTGCTAGCCAACACCGGTGTGCCTGCTCGGGTTTGGCCATGCCATTCCGAGCGCTTCACGCCAAGCCTCTAGGTCTCATCGTCTGTGCGTACGTGCTCGTACTGCTGCCATCGATCGAGGTCACCTCATCTTAATCCGCTCAGGCTCACTCGTGTGACCTCCCCACAGCCGCACCGTGTGTAGCACCACCGTTCCTTCCTCTTCCTAATCACCAGCTCGGGCTTCACAGTGTAATTCCCTGCATCCGTGGGTGGCATAGGTAGTCATCTAGGCGCCCTGTTCTCCTCAAGCCCGACGATCACTACCAACCAGCAATTTGGCGTTTTGCTTGCCGCCGATCAGGTGCGCCGCTGAGTCGTTAGGTTGGGAGGTAAGGCCCGTAGGATTGGTAGCAGTTCAACGGCTCGTATCCTCGTACTCGTCTTGACTTCCTCTATCCGGTGCTCGCTCTATTTTACCTAGGGAACTCGTCGACGACGGGGTGACGCATCGGTGTCCGGCTCGGGGCATCACCCTGTGCCTAGACGCACGTGGCCAGACCTTCTCGGCCCTCCCTTGCTTCAACCGTCACTATAGCGTGCACCACGGTGAGCTACTGATGCTTCCGCGTCATCTCTACCTTTCTGTAAGGATGTAGGCTCGCTGGAACGCTCGCGCCTCCATACGGATCCATCGTCTTTGAGGCTAGGGTTGGGTAGTAAACCGTTGGACTTTTCGCCACCTCCCACCATTGTGCGTTGGTCCATGGGTCGACGTTGGCCCGATGGACGCGTATTTTTGGCCCTCAGTAGGCTGGCGTGGTCGTGCTATGCCGATCGGAGCCACGCCATTGTGCACAGGGCGTCGGGGACTGACTCAGTGAGAAGGTAGGGTTTTTGGGGTGCTCAATGTAAAACGTATCTCTAGTGCAATAGTGCTCTGAATCACTACGTAGTAATCTAATAAGCCGGGGACTCTTTTGCAAAATGCGCGGACGCGCTCGCATAGCGGGCTAGTTGGGCCGGCCTGCTGACGCGCGATCACGCCCCCACACAGGCTGTAGTGGGCTGCTGGGCTGAATTGTGGCCGTTGGTTCTCCCTTTTTCTAAAATATTTTTTATTTAGTTTTTAAGGCAAACTCATAAATTCCATATAAATTTGTGTAGTTGACCAAAAATTGTGAAACCAATTTTGCTAGGTTCCTAAAATCATGATCTATCTGCTAGTATATTTTGTTCATATAGTTTTATAATATTTTTAGGAGTTATCTAATTAATTTGAGATGCTTAATATTGTAAGATATAAACTTGTAGGAAGTTTTGTGATAAATTGGTGATAGCGTTGGCTCTGAAACTTTCACAGTAAATTCCTAACATTAGTAGGCGCTCACTGTAATTTTTGTTGCTCCATAATAATTAGTTTGCTAAGATTGCTAAATGAGCCATAGTTCGAAAATATATGTTTAATCCATAAAATGTCAAAATACCTTTGGGATTGTTGGATTAAAACATTTTTTCAGAGACAAAGCCTTACTTGACGACATGGATACATAGACCAGTACGTTAGTCATTAAAGCTAGCTCATTAGCTTGCGGAGCATATTCGTATTTCTAAGAGTTTCGGTTGTCTTTGATTATTTACGTCTCTACGTTGCATCCATGCATATCATGATAGAAACAACGATGGATCGTAGAGATGATCCGAGTAGAGGAAAAGATGGTGCCTTGATGATCGTGTCACCAATGAAATGCTAATCTTTGGTTATATCTTGCACAGACAAGCCCTGGTGCATAACCCCTATTATTCCGTATTTTATTTTATGCTTGTGCATTAAGTTTTAAGGAGTTGAATGAAAACCACTTGTATATATATCATTATCCTATGAGTCCTACTAGTATGCTAGGATCATGTAGATTGCTATGCTATAGGATCCGGTATAAGTTGAGTGATTACCTGTCACTCGTGAGAGATATGAAAGATATTATTGTTGTTATTATCATATTACTCACATGGAATATATATATCAGGATGATAATTGGAGATCGAGCGGAATGGTACTTTGGATCTGAACCAGGTTAGGCATTCGAGCGAGGCTCGGATTGCACTTGTTCCGCCTGTGTCGATTGAGGACCATCCGTTGCCGTGAGACGGTACGACTTGGCTATAGTCTAGCACCGTAGTAAGAACTAAAATATGAAAGATGATAAAATGGTTTTGATTGCTTACCACCTGCTTGAAAGTAGCATAGGTGCTTACATAGAATGATTAGTTAATGAACTAATGATGACTGCTAATAAAACTTGGAACATAAGGATGCACTATTAGTAATGCTTCCGCAGATGTAATAACCCACAAGCCAAATAAGCCTTGTATATCCTTGGAGTCTTTTATTTTCCTCCTGTCGGGTAAGTCTTGCTGAGTACAATCGAGTACTCAGGGTTTTATTCCCCTTGTTGCAAGTGATCGGAGGATACATAGAGTTGACTCTTGTGTGTTTAAACCTCCTAGTGAGCTCAGAGAGGATTCCTTTTACGCTACGACCATAGTGTTTATTTATAACCCTCACTAAAGATTTTTATAAAAAAAGATGTAAAATCTACTAGCATCTCTCGTATATAAATTTCCACTATGTTAATACTCCACTATGTCATTAAATTAATCTTTGTTTCCTTTGTAACTCTAATAACATTGTTATATTCCGCTGTTATAATCAATTGAGGTAATATTCTATTGCTATAATAAAGTGATGTAAGAAATGGCTTCAGAATATTGTAAGCTTTATTCTCTCATTTATGATCATGATGGAAAAATGTGGATTTTCAAGTTCTCCCTTGGGGTGTGCTCGACGGAACAACACAATTTAGTGCACTCTCTTGGGTACTTAGTGTCTAATGAAAGACAAGTACTCTTGGGAGGGCATTAGATTAGACGGTTCTGCCACACACGCATGGGCCCATGCCGGTCGAACGTTGCTTGCCCGCACTTGTGCCTCGTGGCCACGTGGGGGCCGTGCCACTGAACATCGCATGTGCTACGCGCCCACTCGTGCCCTCTCCCCTTCCCAAACGTATCACATGTGCAACATCCGATCTACTTTTTAAACATTCAAATACAACACTTAACATAAAAAAAGAAAGATGAAACACTTGAAACATACAACTGAAACACTCGCAAAAACACTTGAAAAACATTATACACATACACAACATTCAGATAAAACACTTACAACATATATATGAAAACATATGTAACATCCAACTAAACACGCTTGCAAGATAGGTAAAAAAATAGAAAAAATATTTGGAATAGAACCTTGCAACATACGTGTACAACCATTGCAACATATGTAATATCCCGATCTATGTTTGTAACATCCATATGAAACGCTTATAACATACCTCTAAAACATCTAAAACACTTGAAACAAACGCTTGCAACATACGCTTTGAAGTGCAGCATCTACTTGTGCTTGGACGAAATAGAGGCTCGTCGATGCGGAGCTCGACACCGGTGCGTAGCTCGGTGTGGAGAGAGATGCCAGCAAGCAAGCGGCTACGCGGCCCAGGCGAGCGGCTGCACGGCTCCGTCGAGTTGCTGCGCGGGTGCGGTCCCCCGTGGCGAGTCGCCCCTGTACTAGAGGCGGCGGCGTCGGGCGGCTGTGCTGCGCCCACAGTGAGACCCCACGTTGGAGAAGGTGAGCGGCAGGCGAGCGACGCCCTAGAGTCGGACGCGCAGGTCGGATGGCACGGTGGATAAGGTCACTGCGGTGACTGGAGCCTTCTGGATGAGTTGATACGAGCAGCCGCGTTAGGGAGAGGAGCAGCGATGTGGTGGAGACTGTTGGGCCGTTGATAGGTTGTATGGGTCGTGGTCCAATTAAAAAAGCGTCCGATGGGAAGGAAATAGGCCGGACGCCTGCATAGGAGAATTACCAAACAAAAAAGGAGTAGTAACGCGTATGGCGTATACAGTGTGGACAAAAAATACAAAAAAAAAATAACTGCAAAATTTTTTCCTCTTTAATAAGGTATAGATAGATAATAATAATTGATATAAATGATTTTAAAAATGGTTTAGTTGTCATGGAATATTATTGAAACACAATAAGGTAACATTATATATGGGATCCCATCTTTTTTTTTTTGAACTCTGCGGGCTCTTATGGCTCTGGATTTAAAACCAATTGCTCAGCCAAATCGCGAGCAACAAGAGAGTTTACAAACTCTGGGAGGAGGTCCAACCAAACATCAGATTGCCCCGGGTCCCAACACATACCCACTTTGGCAATCTCATGCGCTACAGAATTACAGGAGCGTGGAACATTTCGAATAATATCACATCTAAACTGATCAGCACAAGCAGGTCACGTATGCTTCTGAAAAGAGCACCTTCAGGCGCTAAGTCTCGGGAGTTTGTGATCAGGGCTTCCCTCAACAAGGCGCTGTCGGTCTCCAGTTCAATTCTCGATATACCATGCATCTCCGCAGCTTCTAGAGCAAACTGGCATGCCATAGTCTCAGCCATCAAAGCATCTCTCATAGGACTGACATTGGCTGCACCAGCCATAACCGGGTCACCTCTGCAATTTCTGATGATGAATCTGCATGCCCCTGTTGCCGTTTCTTTTCGGAACGCCCCATCAATATCTATCTTCAGGTAATCATCACCCAACGGCACCCATTTGCGGCGCTGGGCTTCAGCATGGTGCTGTGGCTCTTCTTTTCCCCCTCAGCTTGGATATCTGTCAGTGTGCAGATCACTGCGCCACAGCTCTTGGCTTGACAGACTCCTTTCACCAGCATTCGCTTTGTTCCTTGCATCCCACAGTTTCCACAAGAGAACGACACTTTGAGACATATGTTCGCGTCTAAAGCCAGAACGACAGTCACAAACTCGATCGCTGACTGAGCTTCCAGCAGTTTCAGCCTGATGTTTTCTAATTGTAATTCTCTCCAGCAAGCCCTTACTGTCTTACATTTGAGGAATCGATGGCCTCCATCTTCGTCAAAGCGCCAGCAGTTCGGACATCGTGTATCCAAATCGATCCCCCGCCATCTAATATTCAGCTTCACTGCCAGACTATTGTGTCCCACTCTCCACAAAAATTGCTTGAGCTTTGGTGGCCAACTGGCCATTTTTGCTTTCAAATCTTCTTCCAAACTTCGTCAGCCCTGTTACCACCGGTAGAGCCTGAGCTTTCCCCACGTCGAGTGCAGCGCTCAATCTCCTGGTTGTCTTCTAAAACATGATAAGCAGATTTAACACTAAAGCACTACTGCACAAAACTTAACTGAGGCGGGCAAAATTACTTAACCGAGGCGGGCAAGCCAACCGCCTTCGATGAAAGGTCACAGTTAATCGGGCCTTAACGGAGGCGGTTGGCCAACCGCCTCGGTTAATCGAAGTCATGCAATTGTGTCTTCACAGTTTGACCGTATAGGGATAGAAAGTATATTCAGTGTATCATCTTCCCAAAAATATCTCGGACCAGCTGAGAATCCCAAGTTCCTGTGGCTGGGTCAATTAATTCAGACACTTTAACAGTAGCACTGAGCCTTTTGGTGTCCGAGGCTGTAACACCCTAGAATTCATAAACACCCCGGGATGCCACTAAAATTCACAAATAACAGCCGCGCATAACCAATAAAGATTTTGGTAGCACCTCGTTTGTATTTATAAGCAAAGCAGAAGAATAAATGTGTAAATGGGAGCACCAAACTAAAATTAAAGAACATCCTAGCAAATAAATGAGTTACTCCAAAATGAATAAGTATAACCATCACACTTTCAACATTTTCTCTCAAGTCTAATAAGCAGAACCACATTATTAAGTTTTTAAATACCGAGTCCCTTAATGAAGAAAAAGTGTGAGACGTGCAGCTAATTCCCTCCCCTTCCAAGCAAACGTCAAGTACCTGGATTGAGTAAAGCAAGGGTGAGATGAAACATCTCAACAAGCAAATTTGTTTTAACAAGCTATTTAAACCACAATTTGAATTAAGCAACAATTTAACATAGAGTTCCACTTATAAAGTAAACATGACAGTATTAATATAAAATGTGTGGCTTCCAGTTCTGAGCATCGCCAAGAGATAGATCTTCATAATAACATGAACATATCACTTCATTATACTTGTTGTATGCATATGAATGCAATGCGAAATGTCTCCTGCCTGCACACCCAACAAGGTGTGGAGCTGCATCCCATGACGCTGTACCGGTACGGTCGTGACCATATGTCAACGACATAACTTCCAATGCAAATGAATGATGCAATGCACTTGGCATGCTGCAATAAAATTAATATAAACCACCAATGATACTTCCACTTCCTCTTCAGGTTGTGGACTAACCACATATTCCAATATGGAATAAAGAATCACCACGAATAAATAAATAAGACCGCAATCAAATATGGTTGCATGAACCAAAATCACAAGGTCTGGTTATTAGTGGTATGGCATTATTATAGACATTAAGTTGTAGGTGATGAAAATATCAAGCCAAAACGGTAGCAAACCACCGCTACATTTACTTGCCTTTACCGACGATGAAAACGGACGCTAGTTGCGTCTCGAAGTGACTCCACCTGAACATACATGTTTTTTTCAGTTTGCAGCAGTACCAAAGATGTATATAAACAGCAAACAAATGCTTCCTATGCTCGGAAAAACCCCCACAAACAAGGCCTGACAAAACTCTGGAAATTCAGCCAACAACAGCAGTGCTGATTCAACTTTTGTATCTTTCAATACACAAATGCTATGGTAGAAAAGAAATACATTTATGGAATCTATAGAGCAACCCCTATAACCTTTATATAGAAACTTTATTTTTTATCATGCCTTTAAGAAGACATAAACTGCAAATGAAAGCAGAAGTCATTATCTGCCCGAAAATCAAGACAGCAAACTTAATATTTTTATATCTCGAAATCCTTATGTCAAAATATCTTGAAACTTTACCGGATTATAGATCAATCCATTATCTACAACTTTGGTATTATTCCAATTTGCATCAAAGGTCATCGGGATGCCCAAAATCATGACGAACCTTAACTGAAACTTTTACTGATGAAACATGACAGAGAACTTCAGAAACTCATAGCTGGAGTTCTAGCCAACCAAAACTATTGTTCTTTAATAATTTGGAAAGCTCAAGAAAAACACTACAACTCCCTAGTTATCAACAAAAGCTAGTTTTGACGCTAACATGGTCGGAAAACACCAAACTTCAGATCTGTTCAGCATGCAGTCCAAACCTGACAGCGAACTTTGAAAATTCATAGCTCTCAAACCTGATGGGATAAAATCATGATATTTACCAATCCAGAAAGCTAATGAAAAGTACTACAAATCTCTTATAATTTCTAGAGTCCCATAATGCCTCTATGTTTTCTCCAAAAACCCCTAGATCCAGTTCTGTCCAGACTTCGTCAGGGAAAAGCAGCTTGCTTAGAAAAATCATAACTCCCAAACTACTAATGCTAAAATCATGAAATTTCACAGGCAAACAGATCTGAAGGTCCTCTACAACTTCCTTATTATCAACTTGTTGAGGAAAAATCGTTTAGGTCAATTAAACCACACGAACAGCAGCACTGCTTGAGCTACAGGGCAGCAGACCCTAGGTTGACATCCAAATGGTGTCCCCCCCCCCCCCCACAAACACTAATCCCCATGACCAAGAACCATCTAAACACCTCAATTAGAAGACCTAACAGAAGAATCGCCTCACCTTGGCTACCCCCAAAGCTAGGGCAGCGAGAAATGGTGGGGAAGAAGTCGATCTACATGGGAGATGCACCTCTTCTTACTCCTCTTGCATGTCGTGGAAGACCTCTAGGTGCAGCAGTTTGGCTCGGAGTTGCTCAAGGACAGAGATCGACCATGGGAAAGCTTCTCCTTGTCTTGAAGTTGAAGATGACCATGGGGCTTTATCTTCCCCAACTTCGGCGAGGTGGTGGCGTGGTAGAGCTCCTCCGGCGAGCTGCAGCAGTGGGAGGGGCGTCCTCCTCTTCCTCTTCCTCTTCCTCTTCCTCTTCCTCTTCTCTTCTCCCTTCTCCTCTCCTTTCTCCTCTCTCTTCTCTGGTTGCCAACGTGAATGAGAGATGGGAGAGAGAGGGATGGCTGCTGGTGGTGTATTATGTGTGGAAGAGGTGCTGATGTGTGGGGCCATGGTGGGTGTGTGAGAGGGGGGGCGGCTTGGGCCAGGAAAGGGCTGGTTGGGCCTTGCCCCTCTCAATTTTTTTTTGGGCGTTACATTCTACCCACCTTAAAAAGAATTCGTCCCCGAATTCCTCTACTTGTAAGTAAACAAAATTATAAGACTCCTATCAAGAGCAACAATTAAGAGGTAGCTTGGCCAAGACCTCACTGTATGAAGTGAGAAACGCTTATATGCTCTAGAATAATGAACTCATAAATTCATATTCTCTATAAACAGTAAATCCTTAAAGTCAAACTCAAGTCTCGATAAACACTTTCCCATAGCAAAGAGGTCAGGGGAAAAAAATCTAGCATCACATTTTTTTTGGCTCATCCTACAACAGCAAACTAACAAGTAAATATTGAACACAATTGTCAAACTTTCCTACCACACCAAAGAACATGACAAAGTGTGGCCACAAATGTGCCTTACTCACGTAGCTTACTTCTAAGACAAGCTTAAAATAGCCCTTCTAAAAAGCTGCCTTGCTTATAACTTCCTCGATAAAACGGTCAAGCCAAAAGATGGTAAAAAGAAATAAACTAAGAAATTTCATAGGCTCCACTGGAATAAACCAGCAAGCGCTTGACATTATCATCCTACATTTTCCAATTACTTGACAAAGCAACATTGACTGTACATCACACTTAATTTGCCTAACTTCTGGTTAGAACATTCATCAAGTAGATTATGATCCGTGACCCCATGGGTCAACATTTGCCTTAGACCAACTAGTAGCTTGAAGTGGCTCCATGAAACTATGAAGCATAAATTCGTGCCAAAACTAGTATTTCTTTATACCCCATAGACTATGCATCCATCTATGAGCGAAGAATCAAAGACAACGCACTTGCTTTCTTTCACCTCAACTTTTTCCTCATGGAACAGATAGACTAGCATGACTACCAAACTCTTAAAAGATCCATACATCAAAGGGTCAGATGTAACCTTAGCTACTCCACATGGGACAAACACTAAATCAAGCATGACCAACTTGCCAAACAAACACCACAAATAGAAACCTTGATCCAACCTACAAGTTCGTCTTTGTCTTATAGGCACAGGCACAAACATAAATGAATAACAAGTAAAGCATCACTATACTCCAATACATTGAGCAAAAGAAAACGACAAGAACTATTTTCAGCTAACAACAACATGACTTTTTTTATATATTTATGTATCTTAAATATGCAAAAGAAATGATAGTAAATAATTACGTATTAAAAAAACTACAAAACAAGGTCTACAGCTTTCATGAAGACACCTTATTTTTATTTTGAATTTAAGCATAACAAAACTTCAGTTGAATTCAGATAGTGAATTTTTTTCCAAAATTCTAATAGTCTTTGGTATAATATTTATATCTACTAAAATACTTGCTCAACAATTACGAATCTTTACCATAACATGTAACGCTATCTTGTACACAACGCTTGTTCTTTTGATACTTTCAGCAAACAAAAAAATCACCAAGATGTCCTAATTAATGTAGTAATATTGAACACAGAATTTGACATCAGAAACCAACAACTCACTCGAAAAATTATATTTCAGATATGACAGTAAGATACTAAAGAACACTACAACTTCGGTATTCATTACAAAGACTAGTTAGACCTTTAATATTTGTCAAAAATTGGATTTAATCTATTACTGTGCAGAACAACATGGAAACAGCAACAGCAGACAACATGGATTCAAAAGCTTGGAAAAGGAAATGGGAGTCTTGGGTAGACTAGGGGCAAGCGAAAAGGAAAAGAAGAGACACCGGTGAAATGGTCACCAGAAATGCTCACAATAGGGCCGGCTATGTTACTGTAGCACGAGTTACTGTTGACCCGTTATAAATTTCCCTTCCATAAATCTTAAATCAGCCATAGCTTCGCAATCCAAACTCCAAACAAGCATATGTGTAGTCAGATAGAAAGATCAGTTCGTCGAGCTCCATGTAACTATGGTCTCTGATCATCCACCTAAGCATCAGATAAAATTCTTTTTAAAAGAATTCCACTCAATAAACTCTTGTCAGCCCATTTACCACTTTGCGCTTCTTAACATACAAAACGTATTATGGGTGTTACATTCTATCCCCCTTAAAAGAATTCATCCTCTAATTCTCTAGATCAAACCTTATGAAGAAAAACACCACTAACAAATAATGACACATGTATGATCTAGAAAGATAAGTAGCACACAGGTTAAAAAGTGTTGCAAAGACAGGAAGCCACCTACACAGATTTATTAAGCCAAAGATAATAATAAGCACACACATGAATAATAGATCTGTTCAATCAAACAACACTGACAGCTAAGGAATCAAATGAGAGAACTTCACATCTCCGAACAACATAAACATCATGTTAAGCACGATAGGCTCGCAAAAACAAAGAACAAGGCCTAAATCAACCAACTCCAACTTTCTATTCATACATTAACAAACAAATATGACTCCTAAAACTCATGGCTACTGCACTTCGTCAACCGAAACCAAGGGATAGACTTAAGGAAAATTGTAACAAAATTGTCATGCCACAACATTTCTTCAACATCAAATCTAGAACGTCTTAAACCTTCCCTTAACTTCAGGATCATTCAAGCAATACGAACCAGTAGGTCAGCTACCACTACGTTTTAAGACTCACCAACATATACACATCTTCATTCCATTGGTTTATGCTAACGAGCGATGTCCACACTATGACCCTCACTAAGGGTTATGCATTGTAACTTCATGTTTCTAAACAAACAATCATGACATATATGTCAAGGAAGCATGACAAGAACTTAACCCCCATATATAACTTAGCCATTGAGGCACAACCATAGTAAACTATAAGTCATCATCCTTACCAATAGATCACTGGCAGCAATTTCAAAAATAAACTTCTATGCAGATCAACAATACCACTCTGATAGGCTAGATTAAAGCCACAAAGATCAACACCATAGCCATAAAATGCATAAACACATAGGCTACAGAAATAATTCTACAAAGCTTCTTCTACATCAAGAGAGACTTTATTATCCAAATCAATAACAATCGCAACATTACTTAGACATTAAGTAATAGAAAAAAGAGATTAACGCATACTCCTTAGCAACATGGTTATAAGCATCTCTAGGAACCTCTCAAAAATCCACCTGAATCTTGCTCTCATTATATCTTTGATACTGGCACAAAAGTAGAGATTGATTTGCATGAAAGGACTCCACCAGACTAAGGGTAAACCAATATAACATTATATCTACAGGACAAAACATATAATGACCCACCCATTTGATATGTCAAGAGTAAATAGTTAGAATGCACGGCATGGAGGCCAACCCATCCGCCATTCAACCATTTCCTTTGAATATAGATGCTTGGGTCAACCTAACACTCGGGCAACCTCACTTAGTAGTGCAGAGAAAGGCATTGTGGGGGCCCTCCACTCCTTGATCTGCACTACTAGACTATAGCTAATCTACGGGCTTCCAAAACCTTTTCGTACCAACAAAAGCAAATCGAACATTTTAGGATCCTCACCCTCAAGCATCAACAACTATGACATCTTAAGGGTCCATTTATGAACAATATCATGAGAAAGAAACTAGACAAGAGTGTACTTGTAAGAACAACTAATATTGTCAAAATCATAATCGAAATAAGCTGATATAAACCATACAAATAAACTTTGTAATCGATCAGAATTAGCAATAGTGATGACATACAACATAAACATCAAGGCAACTTAAGCAAAGACAAACACCACAATCTTCAAAGCTTTTAGCATCTTATACAAACGCTACCCACCCTACATGTGCAAGTGTGTCATGTTAAATCTATTTTTCCGAGAATCTATAACCTGCTCTGGTACCAACTGTAACACCCTAGAATTCATAAACACCCCGGGATGCCACTAAAATTCACAAATAACAGCCGCGCATAATCAATAAAGATTTTGGTAGCACCTCGTTTGTATTTATAAGCAAAGCAGAAGAATAAATGTGTAAATGGGAGCACCAAACTAAAATTAAAGAACATCCTAGCAAATAAATGAGTTACTCCAAAATGAATAAGTATAACCATCACACTTTCAACATTTTCTCTCAAGTCTAATAAGCAGAACCATATTATTAAGTTTTTAAATACCGGGTCCCTTAATGAAGAAAAAGTGTGAGACGTGCAACTAATTCCCTCCCCTTCCAAGCAAACGTCAAGTACCTGGATTGAGTAAAGCAAGGGTGAGATGAAACATCTCAACAAGCAAATTTGTTTTAACAAGCTATTTAAACCACAATTTGAATTAAGCAACAATTTAACATAGAGTTCCACTTATAAAGTAAACATGACAGTATTAATATAAAATGTGTGGCTTCCAGTTCTGAGCATCGCCAAGAGATAGATCTTCATAATAACATGAACATATCACTTCATTATACTTGTTGTATGCATATGAATGCAATGCGAAATGTCTCCTGCCTGCACACCCAACAAGGTGTGGAGCTGCATCCCATGATGTTGTACCGGTACGGTCGTGACCATAGGTCAACGACATAACTTCCAATGCAAATGAATGATGCAATGCACTTGGCATGCTGCAATAAAATTAACATAAACCACCAATGATACTTCCACTTCCTCTTCAGGTTGTGGACTAACCACATATTCCAATATGGAATAAAGAATCACCACGAATAAATAAATAAGACCGCAATCAAATATGGTTGCATGAACCAAGACCACAAGGTCTGGTTATTAGTGGTATGGCATTATTATAGACATTAAGTTGTAGGTGATGAAAATATCAAGCCAAAACGGTAGCAAACCATCGCTACATTTACTTGCCTTTACCGACGATGAAAACAGACGCTAGTTGTGTCTCGAAGTGACTCCACCTGAACATACATGTTTTTTTTTCAGTTTGCAGCAGTACCAAAGATGTATATAAACAGCAAACAAATGCTTCCTATGCTCAGAAAAACCCCCACAAACAAGGCCTGATAAAACTCTGGAAATTCAGCCAACAGCAGCAGTGCTGATTCAACTTTTGTATCTTTTAATACACAAATGCTATGGTAGAAAAGAAATACATTTATCGAATCTATAGAGCAACCCCTATAACCTTTATATAGAAACTTTATTTTTTATCATGCCTTTAAGAAGGCATAAACTGCAAATGAAAGCAGAAGTCATTATCTGTCCGAAAATCAGGTCAGCAAACTTAATATTTTTATATCTCGAAATCCTTATGTCAAAATATCTTGAAACTTTACCGGATTATAGATCAATCCATTATCTACAACTTTGGTATTATTCCAATTTGCATCAAAGGTCATCAGGATGCCCAAAATCATAACGAACCTTAACTGAAACTTTTACTGATGAAACATGACAGAGAACTTCAGAAACTCATAGCTGGAGTTCTAGCCAACCAAAACTATTGTTCTTTAATAATTTGGAAAGCTCAAGAAAAATACTACAACTCCGTAGTTATCAACAAAAGCTAGTTTTGACGCTAACATAGTCGGAAAACACCAAACTTCAGATCTGTTCAGCATGCAGTCCAAACCTGACAGCGAACTTTGAAAATTCATAGCTCTCAAACCTAATGGGATAAAATCATGATATTTACCAATCCAGAAAGCTAATGAAAAGTACTACAAATCTCTTATAATTTCTAGAGTCCCATAATGCCTCTATGTTTTCTCCAAAAACCCCTAGATCCAGTTCTGTCTAGACTTCGTCAGGGAAAAGCAGCTTGCTTAGAAAAATCATAACTCCCAAACTACTAATGCTAAAATCATGAAATTTCACAGGCAAACAGATCTGAAGGTCCTCTACAACTTCCTTATTATCAACTTGTTGAGGAAAAATCGTTTAGGTCAATTAAACCACACGAACAGCAGCACTGCTCGAGCTACAGGGCAGCAGACCCTAGGTTGACATCCAAATGGTGTCCCCCCCCCCCCCCCCACAAACACTAATCTCCATGACCAAGAACCATCTAAACACCTCAATTAGAAGACCTAACAGAAGAATCGCCTCACCTTGGCTACCCCCAAAGCTAGGGCAGCAAGAAATGGTGGGGAAGAAGTCGATCTACATGGGAGATGCACCTCTTCTTACTCCTCTTGCATATCGTGGAAGACCTCTAGGTGCAGCAGTTTGGCTCGG
The DNA here is from genome assembly GCF_019320115.1 of Miscanthus floridulus. Classification (NCBI taxonomy): domain Eukaryota; kingdom Viridiplantae; phylum Streptophyta; class Magnoliopsida; order Poales; family Poaceae; genus Miscanthus; species Miscanthus floridulus. The sequence continues at coordinate 51,842,050 of NC_089597.1, forward strand.
AGTTGCTCAAGGACAGAGATCGACCATGGGAAAGCTTCTCCTCGTCTTGAAGTTGAAGATGACCATGGGGCTTTATCTTCCCCAACTTCGGCGAGGTGGTGGCGTGGTAGAGCTCCTCCGGTGAGCTGCAGCAGTGGGAGGGGCGTCCTCCTCTTCCTCTTCCTCTTCCTCTTCTCTTCTCCCTTCTCCTCTCCTTTCTCCTCTCTCTTCTCTGGTTGCCAACGTGAATGAGAGATGGGAGAGAGAGGGATGGCTGCTGGTGGTGTATTATGTGTGGAAGAGGTGCTGATGTGTGGGGCCATGGTGGGTGTGTGAGAGGGGGGTGGCTTGGGCCAGGAAAGGGCTGGTTGGGCCTTGCCCCTCTCAATTTTTCTTGGGCGTTACAGAGGCCGCCTGGTAACACCCGTCGGTATCCATGGGTCCTCCCATACACGTATCTGCTCACCGTCGCCTACACGCCAAATCATCCCCTTCTCCATTGCTCTTAAACCACGCACAAGGCTGCGCCATGTGTACGAGATGCTGGGTCCCTCCTTGGCTTTCATAATATCACCATCCGGCCAGTACCTTGCTTGCAGAAGTCGCGCACACAAGGATTCGGGATTTCGCACCAACCTTCATACTTGTCTTGCTAGCATAGCTAAGTTGAAAATATGTAAATCTCTATAGCCGAGTCCCCCTTTGTCTTTCCTGCTTGCCAAAGTTTGCCAAGATATCCAGTGCATCCTCTTTTCATTGTCCTGCTACGCCCACCAATATCTACATATCATAGCACTGATTTTTTTAGATAATGGATAGTTTATACCCGGCTTCATCTATCAACTGATAGAATCAGGCCAATTATTACAACGTCTCGCCCAAAGGCACACACACAGACTTCAAAAACAACACCTTTGCCGCCAGCCACACTGGTAACCGAAACAAAATAAAGTTTAGACTAAAAAAAAATTTTGTTACATCTCATAGCACTGATACCATCACATAAAGATTTTGTTACATCGAAGCAAGACATGGTAAAACTGGGAATGGCTTGGGCTACTGCTTTTATCAATGTTTCCTTTCCTGCTCTTGAAAGTAACTTCTCTTTCCATCCCTAAATCCGCTTCCACATCCTATCCTTCTGGTATGTGAACATTTTTTTATTTGGATCGGGCCATATATACTGGCAAGCCGAGATATTTGTCACTCTTCGCCTCCTGTGACAATTCCAGGGCCACCAAGAACTCCTCCTTTGCTGTATCATTACAGTTCTTGCTAAAAAGGACAAAAGACTTCTCTTTGTTTATAATTTTCCCAGAACACTCCTCATACAATTGCAGCACATATTTGAGATGATTTGCATTCCCTTGGTTAACCTTGAGAAGAAGCAATGAATCATCCACAAATAACAAATGAGTGATGCTTGGTGCATTTTCACAAATAGAAACCCCCTGTATGCTTCCTTGTTCTTCTACAGAATTCAGTAGGGAAGATAAACCTTCAGCGCATATTAAGAACAAGTACCGGGAGAGTGGATCCCCTTGTCTTAAACCTTGGGTAGGAGTGATTTCATCAGTTAGCTCACCATTCATCCTAACCCGATATGAAACAGTGGACACGCATTTCATAATTAGAGAAATCCATCTCTCATGAAACCCTAACTTTCCCATACGTGCTAGAAAATCCCACTCCACACGGTCATATGCTTTACTCATGTCAAGCTTGAGTGTAGCAAAGCCTTCCTTACCACTCCGCTTGTTCTGCAGATAGTGTGTCAACTCATATGCAATCAATATATTGTCTGTAATAAGTCTTCCTGGAATAAAGGCACTTTGGTTCTGGGATATGACCTCAGGCAGAATGATTTTTAGACGATTGGATAAAACTTTGGATGCAATCTTGTATAACACATTACAAAGGCTGATGGGTCGCAGATCTTTAAGTCTTTCTGGTCTTGGGGTTTTTGGGATCAAGACTACCACAGTATCATTCCATGTTTTTGGCATTGCCCCCCATTTAGAAACTGCAGCACCTCTCTAACAATATCTGCCCCAACAATCTCCCAATGACGCTTATAAAAAAGTGAGGTCATACCATCGGCGCCCGGAGCTTTGAGATCGCCAATGGCATCCAACCCTGCCTTCACTTCCTCTTCTGAAAAAGGTTTCAGCAGCATTTCATTCATCGCCTGGGAGACTTTCATATGAACATTTTGAAGTAGTTCATCAAAACGGTTCCCTGCATTTGATGTGAACAGATTGTTGTAATAGTTAGAAACCAAAGACAAAATGTCTCTCTTGCTCCACTATACTCCCATCCTTCGAAAACAACATATCTATCACTACTAGGAATATCCACTTCTATGACGATCAACTTTCGTTACTGAAGGAGCCAAATTCATCATAATTTCAGTTTTATGATGAATTTATGATGAAAAACGGTTTATCATAGAAGTCGCATCATTCTTGCAATTCTATGACGATTCTAGAAATTCATCATAGAATTGGATAGATCTATGACGAAAACTGATCGTCATAGAACTGCTTTGGCATGCGTGGCAGGAGGCAGCCACGCTGGTGGGTGCTTCCGTTAGAGATGCTTTCCACGTGTACATGCTATAGTCGGTTGCATTGGAGATGGTTCGGGTACGTGTCACCTTCTTATTGCACAACGTGACCATCTTTGGTTCTTGCATGTTTCAGGTTCTTACTGGACCACGTGTTGGGACCCTGTTGTTCCACATGTCAGTTTTCTATTGGCACACGTGTCGTGTTGCTGTTGGGTCACATGTCACTTCTTCATTGGACCAAGTGTCGTATTTTTATTGGTCCACGTGGCGTGACCACAATACCCCGCGTGTCTATTTTACTCGACCACGTGTCTCGATGCTGTACGTCTGCGTGTCAGTATTTTATTAGGCCACATGTCGCGCCCTAAGCTACCCACGTGTCTTTTTCTGATTCGACCACGTGGTAGGATGGATTTGTACCACATATTTTGTTTGTATTGTCCCACGTGCCGTGTCGTGGCTGTTACACGTGTCATTCACCGGTTCATCCATGTAACATCCCAGATGTTAAAAAGCAGTTAAAACTTGATCATGTGCATCATGAAGCATAATCACCCAACATTGAGTCATAAAATGCAATTTATGTTTCAAGTATAACATTCATATGTTGCATAAGTGATGTTTCATATGTTGCATAAGTGATATTTCATATGTTGCATAACTGATGTTTCATTTATAGCTTTGCTATGTTGGAAATGTGGTGTTTCATATGTTGGATATGCTATGTTCTAATTGTTGCATGAAATATTACTTTTGTTATCAATTAAGAAACTTTGTGAATTTATATATGAGATTTGGCTTAAACAAATAAAATTTTGATAAAATAAACTTTGTTGTTCAAAATGAGCCCTATAATGTAGAATCAAAAGTTAGTGGTGTTTTTGAATCAAACATGTTTAAATTGGGGCCCAAAGATTGGATTGAAAGCTGATTTTCTAACTTAGCCAATATTGGCCTAAGTCATTGAATATCAGTTTTAAGTTCAAGTTTTGGGTATTTATTAAATCAATTTTCATAAATAAAATTGGTCGAAACTTTGTTCCATTGCTTGATGCTATGCTTGAGCTATGTTAAGGTGTAATTGGTTGAAATGTTTGATTGATGGTTAATCTCTAATTAATTCTCCAAAGTAGCTTAATCAAAACTATGCTTGAGCTAGGTTCAGATTCACTGAACCCTTGTTTCAAATTCAAAATCTCAAAATCTGTTTGTCTTTTGATGATGATCCTTGAATAGAAGTTGGAGATCTCGTGTATATAAAAAAATTTTGTTAAATGCGATCATCTTATTTCTGTACAAAATCGAGACAAAAAGGGGAAGAAAATGGCTCTGTCAGCCATGAACAGTGCCAGCGCCGGCTGCAGGCAGTCAGCCTGCTCACCAACGGCCGCCGCCTTAGGGCGCGCGGACACGCAGCTGCCCTCGTGGCCGTGTTCAAGCAGGTGGTGGCACGCCTGGAAGCCTCGCCCAAGCCGTTATGACGCGCCGCGGCCGACCGTCCTCCTTCCTTTCTCTTCCTGCTCGCCGCCGATCAGATCGCCGCCACGGCGAAATTGGCCACCGCCGCTACAGCTTAGCGCAATTGCTCGCGCATCCAGCCTCACATGCTCCTTTAGCTTCTCCTCGACTCGCTCGCTCCGTCTCTCCCGTACGAAATCGCCCGCGCACGCCGTTCCCGCCGCGGCGGCTCGCCATCGCCGTCGCGAGCACCTCACCGTGGCCAGCTCGCTCCAAAGCCTCTCATGCCACCCTGTCTTTCGTTTTAGCTTCCTCGTGTTCCCCTGATGCTCGTAGGCCTCATTTTTGTGGCAGAAGCGATCATAATCCGCCGGAACGCCGCATTTGCCGCCGGTTCGCGCCGCCGCGTCCGCCCTCAACGCCGGCAGAGCTCCCTTCGCCGGCCAAATTCATCGTCACCTCTTCACCTTCGTCCAATTACTCTTGCAGTACGGTGAGCACCGTTCTTACTCACCGTTTGATCCCGGTCTAGCCATCCCTCATTGCCGGAGTCATCCCCGGCGCTGGTTTTTCACCGCGGCCATCCGCCATGGCCGTCGTGCCCTCCTCGCCGTGGTCAGCCGTCTCGGGTTGCTCTCTCGCTCTATTTTACTTTACGATGTGTTCGTAATGGTCCCTTGATGCTCTTAGGCTTGCTCGTTGTTCCGTTCTTCCTCAGGTGTCGCCGAGCACAGCTTGCAGCAGCGTCCGCCGCTGCAAGTTCGGCGGCGCGCGTGGTCGGTACTTCACCGACCATCTCAGACCACGTTTCATCCTTTCACTGGTGATCCCAGCCATGGATATGCTCCAGCACCTCTCCCTCTCCGTCGACGAGCACATTCCCGGCCGGAACCGAGCCTTGCCCGATCGTCCTCTGCTCCAATTCGCGACCAGGGACCTCACGCAACAATAGAAGCTCTTCCAGAGGGTTTTCTGCAGAAACCATGACTCAGATGAATAGAGCGCTACAGGGTTTTTCTTTTTCTTTTTGTGTTTTCAGCTGAAACTTGTGAATTTCATAACTAAATATAGAAGAATGATTAAAATGTGAAACTTTTTGTGTAGCCTTGTTATGAAGTGATCTACATAGGAAAAATATTAGATAGTCAAAATCAGTAGTTCTGCTATGATTAAAAATTGCCTCTTTTAATCATAAAATGGACCTTGCATGATTTTTATAGGCTAAAATAATAATCCTTTAATCATTAAACTTTTTGTGTATGATTTATATACCTATACCTGTCTTCACAAAAAGTTTGGAACTGTTTTGATATATGTAACTTGGTTGATTAATTTGAGTATGTTTAAATATGTTTTCCATATTTAATAATTAGTAAAATGAATTAGATAAATGCTTGAAAGAATTTAGTGCATTTTGATCACTGTTTGTGGACCTTAGAACACCCAAACCCCTGCTGTTCCTCGGAAAGTTAGTTTCTTTCTTTTTAGTTAGATAATCAACTTGTTGGTTAATTTGGTTTAATTAAATGTCGGATGATGCAAGTTTGATGACAGAGGCTTGTAGTTGAGTCATGTGGTGTCCCTTGAGTGTATCATGGTTGAGCTAGGTTTGTGGAGTGTTTGAGTGACACATATGTATGTTCTCTTATTAATGTAATGACTAATAAATGTGTTGCTTATGCAAATTGTTAGTTGATAAAATACCCACATGTGATCTCCATGATTAAGGTGTTTTATATGTTTCATGATTAACCTTGGCTAATGATGAGTAGTATGTAAATAGTAGTTAATAATCCCTGTAATTAGTTCCCATGCATAATCTTGTTAGTAAGTTAAGTGAAGCACTTGATTGCATTTATATGCTGAAATGACTGCATGAGCAGTTCCTGTTAGGTGAATGTTTTCATGATACAAATCATGTTTTCTATAAATGAGTTGTAAACAAAAGTTGTAGGTAATTTTCATGTCTTGCTTTTCCTAGAATTTCACGATTTTAGGTCTGCTGGTTTAAGAGTTATAGATTTTGCAAGTTCCCTGTCAGTTTTTGCTTATTTTCTGAACAGATCTAGTAGATGATGCTTATTGGCTTATTTAACCTTTGAATCACCTTTTCATAACAGCTAAAAAGTTGTAGTTATGTTAATAATCTTTCCAAAATATTAAGGATCACAACTTTTGGTAATCTAGAACTCTAGTTATGAATATTTAAAGCTTGATGCCTGAATCTGTCCAAATCTGGACAGAAATGCTTATTTGTATTGTTTGACCCTGGTAATTGTGGAATTAGGTCTAGATGATAATAAAAAAGTTGTAGATAATTTTCTTAAATTTTTATAAAGTCTAGGATCACCTTTGCTGGATATGTAGATCTTCAGTTATGGTTAAATGAAGTAGCTGTTGTGCTGCTATCCTGGATTTGTGTGTAGTTAGAGTTGATTGTTTAGCTCAATTTTACTTAAGGGGTCGTTTGGATCCCTTCATTTTGGAGGAATTGAAATTTACATAATGGATTATGCTATTTGGCTTGGAATTTGATATTCCATAATATTCCTAAGCTCACAAGTAAGCCTATCTCAGATTCATAGGGTGGGAGATGGAAATGAATTCTATAGATCACTATGCTATAATTCTATTCTCTAACTTATAGCACACTCTTCAACTCACTTCCCTACCATAGAAATGCAACATATAAGTATGTCCCTTGTATGCCTAATAATAAATATACAATTATATTCCATATATAACTATATTAACTTAATTAATCTATGCCTAAATTGTAATTATTAGAATGAATTCAATTCCAAAGATCCAAATGGGCCCTAAGTGTATTAGTGTAGCTTAGGGATTCATTAGTGTAATTAGTACACCTAAGTTATCTTGTAATTGTTATGTTAATATTGAGCGAGTCATTAACTAATGAATAGTCATATTTGCTTGATGTGTTAAAATGCTTTGTGAAGCATAACATTAGTTGTACCATGAAGGAAAGTTGTACTCAACTTTCTTAGATTAATTTAAGTTCTGTTATGCACTTGTGTGTCTTTCATCATGCACCATGCATGCATTCCCTCGTATTAAGTATGCATCATTTATTATGTGTAGTGCATACGAGAGTGAGAAGGTTCGTGTTGATCAAGTTTCGGAGAAGGTCCATCCACTAGTGGTGTTGGTGTCAATTTTAACTTCTAGATCCTTCTATGGAATCTAACATTCTCTGCAACGCAGACAAGCCCCGAAGCATAAACCCTCTCTTAGATTTATAAATCTTTACTACACCTTAAGTCTTGTGAGATGTGCATTAAGTAATTAGGAGTTAATCAAATATCGTTGCTACATGATTACCTTGATATCCAAGTATCCCTAGTGTTACCCCACTAATATGTGTTGGTCGATATCTCTAATGCTTAGTAATGCTTAGACTTCGATAGAAGTCGAATGATGATTTTATCGTTCGTGAGAAATAGGCTTGCCTCGGCTCTGCTTTTGGGTTGTGAGAATATCATAAGTATGATAATGTTTAAATTGAGATCGGGCAGGATTTGATGTTATGGAAAGTGTCCTTGGGTAGACAGGTTCGTCTGGTCATGCTCGTCTCGCCTGTGTCGATTGAGGACCGTACCGTTGTAGGCCACCGTGTGGTCAAGACCTTACAGTACTGGCCACATACTCCGGTAAGCCTGATCCTCGGCTATTCCATTATGTGTAAAGACAACTGCGCACTGGGCATGGGAGATGGTGAGAGTAGCGTGTGCATATTATGTGGATCCACCAGGAGTGGCACAGGGAGGTGGAGTACTGTGTTCTCTGGTAGCGCAGACCGGTTCACGTTTGGAGGATCTGTGCGAAGGTTGATATATGTAAGTCTGAGACCAGGACCTGCATATATCGTGTGGTAAGGAAACCCCAGCTAGGCCTAATCGATTCGAATCCTCACGCTCTTCGGTTATGGAGACTCGATCCTCTGACTTGCATCATAGTTAATCAATGAAATACGGTTACTTATGGTTACGAGATGATTTAAGATGAGTTGAGATGCTTAAAGAAGTAATTGAGCTAGATCAGGTGCAAACTGGATATTACTAATGACTCAATACCCAACTAAAACATTGAATGTAAGGATCCACTTGCAGTAAGCTTTTCTATAAAAGTTATTCTTGCTTCAATCTTTCCCTTAAGCCTGCATACCCTTGGAGTCTTTTCTTTTAGTCGGGTAAGACTTGTTGAGTACCCTCAAGTACTCAAGGTTTGTTGACCCCTGTTGTAGGTTCTGACTTGTGCTGCTAATCGAGGTCATGTCAATGGGCTCGACATGATCTGATGTTCTTTTCTACCCTAGGTGCTTCATCTAAGTTGCTTCTATAGATCTACTCACCTTTTGGAACTTAAGTTGAGTTTCTACCTGAACATGTTTTGTAAACTAATATTATAAGTTTTCCGCACTCCGATATACGATATTTTTTGTAACAAATATTGTAATGTTGTGGTAACTTCGTGTTGATCCTGTATGAGTTGTAAAATGTGGATGATTTGAGGTTCCCCTATGATACATGACATACTACCAGAGATATCTGGCTCTTGTGTACAATAATCAGAAGTCTTTAGGAAATGATATGTGCATGTGGGCCATATAATTTAGGTGGTTCTACCACATTCCACGTGTCAGATTCTTATTTAACATGCCTGTGCCAAATCTACCATGTGCACACAAATAATTACATCAAAGAAAATGATTTCAGATCTACACTGCTGCACAAAATAACTATATGCATAATTATATTGAGCCTGAATCAAATAACAATAGTTCAGCTCAGCAACAAATCACTAACAGAGTTCACATATCAAGCCGCCAAAATTTTACATCAAAACATAAAACAAACCACATGTTCACTGCATCAACAAGACTGACAGTTACTAGCACTTAAGAGCATGATATGCTCATGGAGCTTATTGTACTCCTTCTGTTGCTGTTTCTTGAACTTCTCAAACTCCCTATCAGTGTTTTCTGCCTTCCTCTTCAATTGATCCACTTGTTCGGCGATGACAGCTAAACTTTTTGATGAGCAGCAAGCCATTCCTAAAGTCTGGAGCAGCTTGTCCTGATACTAGTATTCTTCAAAGAAAAGGTGTTGCAGCTGGCCTGGGAGAGGACCTTGGAAACAACATCAGCAACAGGACCTGCGAAAACCAAGGAGTAAACATTAGGAAGAGGACTTAAATTGCAAAACCAAGAGATTATTTTAGTACCAGTAATGCATAGGTCTTCCTCAGCCTAGTGCCGATAGAGATTCATAAGCACAATGCATAGGTAACATACTAACTATTGTAATATTACAACTTCAAAATGATGGTGCCACTTTAGGCTCCTACTTTTCCTTCTTTTATGCCAATGGCTTCAGCAGATTTTGAGGAAAGCAAATGAAGGTACTTACCACTGCTTCTCTTGCAATATCGCTTAGTCCCATGTTGCTACTAGTATGGAAGTTGTTGAAGATTCCCAATGCATCAACATCTTCATGAGGTCAATCATGTTCTTCAACGAGCACTTCTTGATCGTGTCCTGCATCCTTCCTATTTTTTCCTTCTATTAAAATTGCACATGCCTTTCTACTGATACAAAAGGCATTGCGTATTTGATATAAAAAGTGTAACACAACCATCACTTACATATTCTTGCAGATAGGAAATATAGGAGCGAGATCTTGTAACCTAGTGGCACTTGACTTTTGCACGGTTTCGCTTGTTCTGCTCTGAGACTGCCTAAAACCATAATTGTGTTAGACTGTAGCACAAGTAGACTACATAAAGACTAGACAAGAAATAAATGAGTTCCCACACACACACCTTGTTCTTGGAACTTAACCACATGTGGACAAGTGCACACCATTATGCATCATTAATGCAAGACATAGGAGAGGTATTTTTGATTTCATCAGTGTGGATGCCGTTGAAGTAAGATTGTTTGAACTTGTAACGTGTCTGCCATACAACAGACTGGAATATACTCGTGCATGCTTCTTTTGTTGCTTCATTATTGTCATCAATGGCCAGCCTCAACTATAGAAGTGTGAATGCAAATTAAATCCATTACTAAGTTGCTCAAGGCAGAGTTGAATGTCAACAGAGGATATACATACTTACAGATAGCTTGGCCACAAATCCATTGAGATGTTCGATCCATTGCTTGTAATGTTTCTAGTGCGGGAAAATTGGTACTTGAGACTAGACTACTACACCTGCCTCTGAGGCAAACTTGGCAGCTTGCAATGGATCATATGGCCTTCTGTCCCCCTTGACAACCGAGATGGGCATCCTTGTTCCCATTGATTACTTGGTTTTGTGAAGCCCAACCCCCTTAGTTGCTTCCCTTGACTTTCTCGCTCTTCTCTATAATGGTACTACACAATTTTCATACATTCAGATTGTCAAAAAAGTAACATGGATATCTAATAGTGTGTGTCTAAGGTAGTACCAACCTTTGCAAGTTTGGTCATTCTACTGGTGGGGAGGTGGAGTCTCCTTTTTGGCATGGCTAAGGTCATCTTCACATGACTAGTCCCTCACATGGCTTTGTTCGCCTTGTGCGTGCTAACTTTTGGACCTAGTTGGAACTACAAGATGCTGCAACTCTGTTGGACTACTTGGCTTCACTCTCTTGGATTGCCATCCCCTAGGATCCATATCGGTGCTACATTTTGCCCTGCTGGTAGGGACTTCTCTATGACTTGTTCAACCCATAGCCTAAATTGGAGAAACAAACTTAAGCAGTAAGCATGTAAAAATTGCATTGCTATCCACACAACAAAGAATTGAATTGCACTACTACCTAAACCAACCCCCTCCCATCCCAGCATGACAAGATAGAACAAGCACCTCAATTGCAAGGGGTAATCGCTGTTCTAAATCTATATCTATATCACCATATCCCTGAACACGCTCCCCTACTTTAGGGAGATATTCCGGATGTCAACATGTAGATCACAAAGGCATTTATTGAGTTAACCTTGTAGCGAATGTCAACAAAATAGAGCAGGAGCGTGCAAATTAGTCACCTAAACTACAACTTATACGGAAGCCATTACTTGAATAAAGCACATGTGAACTCTTATACGGAAGCTATTATACTCGAATAAATCACATGTGAACTAGGCTAGTTTGGTTGGTGACCAAAACTTACCACGCCTAACCTTCGGCAAACCGTGGCTGCCACAGAAAGTGTGGTGAGCGAAATCGAGGCCACATTTGTGGCAAGGTTTGGCACAAAAATGAGTCTATGACATGTGGGGCAGGTGTTGGCGGTCTTTAACGATCAAATCCGACCACCAACTATGGTACGAAAAGAGGAGAAATTAACAATCTTAAACACATATGCATTTACTATTAACCAAGTTCCACATGTATTTGGAGAACATTATTTTGCAGGTCACAAACATAAATACATGGAAGATTTCACCTAAAGGCGCTTTTCGACGCTGATTTGCGCAAAGGAACAAGGGAGACACCCATAAACTCGACTCAAATTGGGCAAAGCACCATGGGGAAGCAATCCAAGTCTAGCCCAAAGCCTACCACATGAAGGCGGTGGTGAGGCGGCATGGTCAAGGGGCGGCCGACCCCCTACTGGCGCTGCTTAGCCACCCCTTTAACAGGCAATGGCATGCCTCCATGCTGAGGTGGTGTAGCCTAGGGTTTTGCACTAAGAATAGCCGAAGCACCGCCCTTGCTCCTTGTATAAATAGAGGGGTATCCCCCTCTACATAACACACACACACCACATTGAGCATCACCTCACACCTCATTCGCTCTTGTAGCTTTTCCTTTTTAGTAGTAGCTTTAGAGCAAGGCAAAGCTACCTTGGAGAGCTTGGCTCCTTGGAAAAGATATTCTTGGGTATGAATAGATATATGAGTTCTTCCAAAGTCATGCTTTCACTTTATAATTATAGTCATACTTATGAACTAGAGTATAGTTATTGTGTTGTGATCTTGATATATGAACTAGCCTATAGTTTGTATGTCATGAAAGTAGCACACTTAACTTTATGCTTAACCACTCATATAACTTATGTAATCAGAATTAGAGCTAAGTTGAGGTGGCGGTTCATCGTGCTGTTAGGTGTGCCCAAGTTCTTTACCTGTCGATTCGTAGGGTCGGGGACCTAGGGCAATTTGGGTAGTTTCTGTATACGCAAGCGTGGTGCTTGGGTATGGAGAGATAGGTGAATGCATTGTCCCTTTCCAGGGTTGAGGTGGTAGGCGGCAGGTGGTGACAGCCCTATCTGTCTCTTGTAATCCCCCACATTCGACTGGGGTGTAGGAGTCTAAATTATCACATGTGGTTACTAGCAAACTGGTACTCGGTGGCCTCTCGACCTGCTTCACACTTAGCCCTAAAACTAATTATGTAATTTGTATGATCATTAACTAATATTTGTATGACTACAATAGATCAATGCCTACTCAACTTAGGATTATTCTTTTATTCTTTCTCTTTATTTTATCCTTTGAGGAATGCCAAGTGCGTGTCCACCATCTTTCTCAACTTAGGATTATTCTTTATTCTTTCTCTTTATTTTATCCTTTGCGGTTCGCCATCTCTACCGCAAATGGAGTTATGCAAAATAATGTAAATGTGGAAGCTAAAGAGTAAGGTAGAGATATGCAAACTCCATCGATGACTATAGTATTTTTATCGAGGTATCGAGAAGCACGCAAGCTTCCCCCTAGTCCTCGTTGGAGCCCCTCATAAGGAATCATTCACAAGGGCCAAGCTCCCAGTCGGGTAACTCCATGGATAGCCCTAGGCCTTCCCCACGCGCAAATGGGTCTCTGGTGTACCTTTAGGCAAGCCTCTCCCAGACCGCTCTCCGTTGTCTTCACTATCAAGCTTCCGGACGAAACGCCGTGGGCCTTGTTCTCTCTGGTACACGCTGGCGGACACACCACAAATGTGGTTGGTGTGATCTCGCAAGACTACAAGCCCCTCTAATGTACAACAATGGTGCGCGCAAGCACCAAGTGGTAAGAGGTATGCAAACCTCACTAAACACTGGGCCTAAACCTAGAGCAAGCGCATAAGCGGTGGTCTAATCAACCTAAGCACTTCACAAAGTACCTACACTAATCACCTAATAACTCACTAAGCACTATGCAAGTGGAGATCAATAAAATGGTGTATTAACACCCTTGGTATGTTTCCTTAGCTCCACCCTACTCAAATGGCTGGTTGGGGGTCTATTTATAAGCCCCACTAAGAAAGTAGCCATTGGGGATGAAACCCAGCTTTCTGCTACTGATCGGACGCTGCTGTTGTCGTGACTGGACGCGTCCGGTTGTCTCGACCATTGGTGCATGCGCGTTGATCGGACTCAGCTCAGAGTCTGGTCATCATCGACTGAACACGTCTGGTCACGCTGGCACCGCTCTGGAACCTCTCTGGACTTGATCGGACACTGCACTTCATGCATCTAGTCGTCCAGTCTGCTGCGATCGATCACACTGAAAGCACTGCCATGATGATGAACAATGTGACTGGTGTGTCCGGTCACTGCTTCGCTCAGTGTCTGATTAGTGTTTGGTCATTGCTGCCGACGCCTACTATTGCCTCGCACCTGATCGAACACATCCGGTCACTCATAGGGCCATGTCCGGTCACCTCTACTGAGCTCGTTTCTTCATGATCTTGCATCCAGCTTGGTTCCAATCTTCATGCTTGGACTTTGCTTGACCTTGTATGTCTTCTATGCATCTTCACATGTCTTTCTTGAGGTATTGATCATCAGATAATTACGTCACCTTCGTCCAAGTCACGTTTTGCATTCTATTGAACTATAAAATAATTACTTGCAAATCCATTAGTCCAATTTGGTTGTGTTGGTCATCAAATATCAAAATCCAAAGTAAATGGGACTAGGGTCCATTTTCCTTACAATCTCTCCATTTTTGGTGATTGATGACAACACGACTGAAACAAACAAATAATAAATTTTTGGGATTTAAAATGCTATTTACTTGCTAGGATGAAATGCAAAGGGCAAGGTTATATGATGCTAAGAGATACCACATGTAAATATCTTTGGAAACTTATCTTGACCTTGCAAATGTCCCCATGTGGCATTATGGATTTAAGCCTCCCCCTAACTCCATAATGCACTATCCTCCATTTCTCGGACCATTACCAGTTGTAAATTATTATGATTGGGCTTGCTTTTGGTCCTACAAATTCTCCCCCTTTGGAATCAAACACCAAAAAGGAAGACATTTGTAGCACAAGGGAGGGTCAAACTTTGTGATCCATTGTATATGGAGTGGAATAGGTCACAAAAATTTGACTCTCACATTACTTAGACTAAGCTCCCCCTAAGTATATGCATACATATGATGGAGAGTGTAGTTTTATGCATAATTGACAAATTAATGCTCAAGGGAGTTTAATCTATATAATGCATGGAGAAAGCATATAAATACCAAAGTGAAATCAACATGATGGTATTGGTTTTGAAATACCACATGTGGAAATCAATTTGATTTATACCACTTGCAATAGGTGGTGGATATTTGAAGTATGATGCTTAACTCCGGGGACTCCATTTTCCTTGCAATGAGACAACTACACACATGATAAGCTTGAAAAGGAGTTAGTCTCAAGGCATCCAATTTGTAGAGTAACCTCCTCCTAAATTTGTGCACACAAGTATGGAATACTTGTAGGAGACATGCACATTGATTTTAGAATAAAAAATACCACTTGAAAGATGACATCACATGAATGTGAGAATCATTTTTGAAAGTGATATTCAGCAGAAATTATCTACAATTTGGACTTTGGCACATATTAGATGAACAATTGTAAAACAAGCTATGTGCCGTGCTCCTAAACAATTAAAACCATGTAGGTTTGCTCCAAGAGTTAAGAGTGAAACCGAGCAAGCCTACTATTAGATATACCTAGTGTATGCATGACAAAGGATTTAAGCATGCAAATGCAAACCTAGGCATGAAAAGGAACTAGATGCTAATTGAAATTGCAAGAAATTAAATCTAGTTACCTAACATGAGAAGGGGAATTTGATTCCATAGTATTCACTAACCCACTTGGCAATTACCTTGTCCATAATGATGCACCCCATGACATACACCCATACTTTGCCAAGTCTCCAAATTCCCCAAAGTCCATTGGACTTCTCATTTCCCTTTTGGGATCCAAACCTTCTTGGTGCTCTTAATCTTGGAAATGATCTCCTTTGACACCCAAATGCGTTTGGCCCCATTGTTGGCTTGCTTGTTCACCTTGATGGCCACCACCTAGTCATTTTTCTTCTTTTTCAAGAGATAAGGTGTGGAGGCCTTTTTGTCCACCTTGTTGGTGTAGGTGTAGGAGAGCTTGCTTGTTTCCTTTTTGTTTTTTTCTTTCTTCTTTGTTCCTCCCCCATTCTTTACCTTGCACTCAAAGGACTTGTGGCCTTCCTTGTGGCATACATAGCAAATCACAGTTTGTCCTTCATCAAGCTTCTTCACTCCCTTGAAGGTGTCATCTTGATGAAGTTGGGCTTGCTCCATTTTGCCTTTTACTTGAGTCAAGTCCTTGGTAAGGTGAGCCACTTCTTGCTTGAGTTGCTCATTCTCCATTGTGACCTCTTGTGTGCATGTATCTACAACAACTTTCTCAACACAAACTTGGTTGCACAAGGATGAATCTAAACATAAATCATTGCAAGAAGTAGAGGCATCCTTTTTAGGCATGACAAAGATAGAACTTTTCTTTTTAGGTGCCTCTGTGGGGGTAGAATCGACGGCTTCAAGATTAGCAACTTTATTAGTTAGCTCATCACAATGTTTGCACATAGTTTTCATTTTAGCAAGCAAACTTTTATAAACATCTTGTGAGTTGGCTAACTTTTTCTTTAATTTTTTATTTTTCTTTACAAGTTGCTCATCATTGATTGTGCAATTATTTGTGTTTGCACTAGTCTCAAGTTGCTCAATTTTAGTAGATAGCTCCATATTAAGATTGGCAAAAGTTTCATATTGTTCAAGCAAAGTAGCATAAGCTTATTGTGAGCTATCTAGTTTTTCTTTTAATTTTTCAAGCTTCTTTTGTTGACTGGTGCAAACTTTAGCAAAGTTAAGATTTTCTTGCACAATTTCATCATAAGAAGGTAGCTCATCATCACTATCACTATTATTGTCACTATCACTAGGGATAGGCTTTTTGTTACCTCGTGCCATAAGGCACACACGTGAGGTGCTTGATGATGAGTGCTTGTGCCCTCGCCTCTTGTGATGGTCTTCTTTTTCACTTGAAGAATCATCCCATGACCTTATTGATGTGAGGCCTTTGTCCTTGCATGCCTTCTTCTTTGTCTTGGGTGTGGGCTTGTTTGGACAAACTTCCACAAAGTGCGCCCACTCGCCGCATCCATAACATCCTTTCTTTCTTTGCTCATGTCTTTGATTGGTGAAGATGAAATCTTGAATTTGGATGGGCACACCCTTGACATTGAGCCTTTGGATCATCTTCTCCACCTTGTTGATAAGTATGATTGATTCTTCATCAAGGTCAAAGGTGGAGGAGGAAGATTGATCATCATCACTTGAATCATCATCATCTTCTTCATCTTCACTTGAGGACCTTGAGCTTGAGCTTATCTTAACTTGCTTGTCCTTCATCTTCTTTTTCTCACTACATGTGAGAGCTTTGCCTTTGCTTGATGAAGATGCTTCTTCTTGACCCATCTTGCATGGCATTTCAAATGCCACTATCTTGCCAATGACTATGGCTGGGGTCATGGTGCTTAAGTCCTCCATGTTGTGAAGGATGGTGATGATGCTTGCATATTTTTTTTTGTGGTAGCACAGAGATGATCTTCCTCACAATGTTTGCATCATCTAGCTTCGTTAATCCTATTGAATGGAGCTCATTAATAATTAGATTCAAACGAGAATACATATCACGAACAAGCTCATCATCATTCATTTTAAAGGAATCATAATTTTGTTTAGCTAGACAATGTTTTTGCTCATGGATATTAGTTGTGCTATCATGGAGCTCTTGGAGTTTTAACCAAATTTCATGTGCCATATTTAAAGTGAACACTTGGTTAAACATATCCATGCTAAAAGATTCAAACAAGCAATTTTTAACTCTAGCATTGAAATGAATTTCTTTTTCTTCACTCTTTATGGGTTTATCGAGATTCTTAATGGGTTTCCATCCCATCATGAGTGACTCTCCAAACACCAAAATCTACTACCTCAAGGTGACAAGCCATTCTAGCTTTATAGTAGGGGAAGTTAGTGCCATCAAAGTGTGGAGGCCTAGAGGTATCCATCCCAACCACTCTAAATAGCGTCGACTCAACAACAATAAAGCCAAAGGTCCAAATTGAGCCAACCTGGCTCTGATACCAATTGAAACGGACCATGACGCCTAAGAGGGGGGTTGAATTAGGCAACTTAAAAGTCTAACTCTTAACTATGGCCTTTTTTCTAACCTTAGCAAAACCTATGCAAAAAGATAAACTATTTAAATATGCAACTACAGTTTTACTAGTGTGTTGCTATCTCTACCGCAAATGGAGTTATGCAAAACAATATAAATGCGGAAGCTAAAGAGTAAGGCAGAGATATGTAAACTCCCGTTGATGACTCTGGTATTTTTACCGAGGTATCAAGAAGCGTGCAAGCTTCTCCCTAGTCCTTGTTGGAGCCCCTCGCAAGGAATCCCTCACAAGGGCCAAGCTCCCAGTCAGGTAACTTTGTGGATAGCCCTGGGCCTTCCCACGTGCAAGTGGGTCTCTGGTGTGCCTTCTGACAAGCCTCTCCCGAACCACTCCCCGCCATCTTCACTATCAAGCTTCCAGCCCAAATGCCGCGGGCCTTGTTTCCTCCGATACACGATGGCGGCCACACCACAAACACAGCCGGTGTGATGTCGCAAGACTACAAGCCCCTCCAATGTACAACAATGGTGCGTGCAAGCACCGAGTGGTAAGAGGCATGCAAATCTCACTAAACACTAGGCCTAAACCTAGAGCAAGCGCATAAGCGATGGTCTAATCAACCTAAGCACTTCGCAAAAGCACCTACGCTAATCACCTAATAAATCACTAAGCACTATGCAAGTGGAGAATACTAAAATGGTGTATTAACACCCTTGGTATGTTTCCTTAGGTCCACCCTACTCAAATGGCTGGTTGGGGGCTCTATTTATAAGCCCCACTGAGAAAGTAGCGATTGGGGATGAAACCCAGCTTTCTGATACTGACCTGACGCTGCTGTCGTCCTGACCCGATGTGTCCGGTCGTTCCAACCGTTGGTGCGTGTGAGTTGATTAGACTCGGCTCAGAGTCCAGTCATCATCGACCGAACACGTCCGGTCGGAACCTCTCAGGACTCGATTAGACGCTACACTTCGTGCGTCCGGTCGTCTAGTCTGCTGTGTCCAGTCACGCTGAAAACACTACCATGACGATAAATAGTGTCACCGGTGCATCCGATCACTACTTCGCTCGGCATTCGGTCAACGTCTGGTCATAGCTACCGATGCCTATTGTTGCCTGGCACCTGATTGAACGTGTCCGGTCACTCATAGGGCCATGTCCGGTCACCTCTACTAGGCTCGTTTCTTCACAATCTTGTGTCTAGCTTGGTTCCAATCTTCGTGCTTGGACTTTGCTTGACCTTGTATGTCTTCTATGCATCTTCACATGTCTTTCTTGAGGTGTTGATCATTGGATCATCAAGTCGCCTTCATCCAAGTCATGTTTTGCATCCTATTGAACTACAAAATAATTACTTGTAAATCCATTAGTCCAATTTGATTATGTTGGTCATCAAACACTAAAATCCAAAGTAAATGGGCCTAGGGTTCATTTTCCTTACAATATCCATACTAGACTCTTAATCAAATGCCTTCCTTTGGGAAAATATAAATAACGATACCCTGAATACTTCTGGGTGAAATGCTACAATGATAGCTCTGTGCGCTTGTGGATAAATATCTAGAATTGTTAAGGAACTGTCAAGGCACCTCTGGCATCGTTGCTAGGGATAAAACCTTAGTAACGACATTCGATCTTGCCAACCAATATTTCTGGCGCCATTGCTGAGGATGGATTCAAACCCCATTCTTCATAGTGATGTTAAGAAATGCCAACAAGCATTCTGGCACCGTTGTCGGGGATGGATTCTATCTTCATACTTGGTAATTGCGCTAAGAAATACCAACAAGCATTTCTGGCACCATTGCCAAGGAAGGCATATTGATTAAAGAATCTAGTAGGACATATTCAAGATAATATGCATGTAAGGTAGCCATTGTTTATGTAGGCTAACTTTTCTTGTTTTCTCCTGTTGTGGATGAAAACACGATAGTGTATGACCGGTTTCGACCTGCTGAACAACAACACTCAAAATCCAGAGGCACTCCTAAGGAAGAAATTGTCTCGTGCCACTTCTTCTTCTACTACTCCTCCGATAGTCAAACCAGTCACCCCACACCATCTGCTACTCCAATCATGGCCAAGACCCTCCATGACTACTCCACCCCTGTTGTTGCCAACGTGCCCGTTGGGCCTGTTGTTAACATTGGGGATGGCAACTTCGAGCTCCATACCGGCCTCATCACAATGGTGCAGGCAAACCAATTCCATGGTTTGCCTAGTGAGGATGCAAACTATAATACCCCAGTGTTAAGCATTGCATTTGGCATTTGCACTTCATGAGCACAAGCATCATCCAAGCATTCATGAGCATGAGCATATGAAGTTTCATTTCATTTACCTTCTCTTTATCACATGTGATGTTGCTCATATACTTAATTGTGCTTGTGATAATATGTGACCAATGCATGAGATGGTTGTGAGGTCACCAAAATACCTTAGACACATCTAGAATGATATTTAGAACAATGTTTATATTCATGACTTAAGCCAATTTTGCTTCTAAGTGTTGGTTTACTTTGTAATGCCATTTTCATGATGCTAGTTTGACCAAAGTTGAACAGTAGCTTAGAGTGCTTGCATGGCTATGTGACCTAAATAAAAGTTGTAGTTCACATCATGGGTAACAAACTTTATTTAATGGTCATGAGTTAATTCAGTGTCTAACATGGTCAAATAGAGCTCACAAGTTCTAACAAAATGCTATTTCGTGACTTAAATTTTTTCCGTGTAGAATGTTGATTTCAATTTCAAAGTAGCTCACTTTAGAGCTTTGTAGTTTGATAACCATTGCAATTTAGACAAAACACCCTTAAGCAATCTTGTAGCACTCATGTAGCTCTACAACTTTCATTAATACTAATTTTGCTAACTTGAACTAGATTAGGAGATATAGAGGCACGAAGTAGCGCTGTCAGTCAACTGAATCGAACTTAGCCGATTCAAATCGCCGACCGTCGTGGCCAACCATGCTCAGGCTACGCGCGCCGCGTGGTGACTACCCGTCGGTGATGGTCCCACCATTCAGGCCGATGTGGGTAGCAAAACGGTAGTGACGTGCCCTCCCTTCTCACTCGCTCTCACTCGCCTCGCTCTGCATCTCTCTTGCCCTCACCGTATCCAAACAAAGCCATAGCGCACCACGCCATTGTCGTCGACCTCCGCCGAGCTCGTGCACCACCACTGCCGTGCCATTCTTTGATAGCTTGCGCACATAGCTCCGCCACACCTCACTCCACCTTACCGACCCTCTAGCATCACCATTCAAGCCCAGGTATAGCTATAGTTCAAGTTCGCCGTCGCCGCGCCCTCGCCGGAGCGCTGCCGAGCTTGCGCTCGCCGTGGTTGTGCTCCACCGAGCCGTCCCGCTCACGTGTTCCTCTCGTTAGGGTTAGCCTAGGGTCAGGTTTAGGTCACGCCGCTGGCCATTGAGCCAACACCGACACACTAGCACCGAAACACAGCTGCACACCACCGTGCTTTCACCGCCGCCATGCCATGCATGCGGCCAAGCTTCGTCGTTGCTCCACCGAAGCCCCAACTTAACCCTAGATCTCTGCTACGCCACCAGGAAGCCGTAGCCGTGCTCATCTGAGCTTGCCATGGCTAGAAACGACCGGTGCACCACCGCAGCACCGCCACCCGCCATTAGTGCTGCCACCATAGCCAACCACCATTAGGGGTTCGCCCACTTAGCTCACTAGGTGCGGAACGAGGAGGGGAACACGTCGGTGGTGACCTCGTCGCCGGTGATCTCGCGGTTGGCGAGTTCTCGTCGATCAAAGCCGATGCCCTGCCTCTGTCTCATTAGTGCATGGCACCAGGGTTGACCGTAGGACCCGCGTGTCAGTCACAGCGGGGTGTATAGACCGAGTGCACCTAGCATTTACGGTTTAGTTGTTTTTGTTTATTTTTCATAGATTTGAATACTAACTTTCAAAAATTATATCTAGAGCTAGAAGTATCCAAATGAGGTGAACTAAATTTTGTTGGATTCATCATGAAGACTACTATTTTATAAAAATATGAAATCTACTTCTTAGGGTATTTTTTGGGATAATTAAATTGAGCAAGATAAGTGCTTTTAAAGTAGTTTATATCTTGTAAAATGCATAACTTGAGCTAGGAAAGTGATAAAATTGTGATTCTAATTTTTCTAGTCTTGTGTTGACATGCTATAGCTAAGAAAAATACTAAACCTACAGTAGACATACTTGTAATATGGTCTTCCTATTTAATCTTAATTAATTGCTAGATTCTAGTGAAATTAATTAGGGTAAAAATAAATAACATATGTTCATACAAATTTTTACACAGTACTCTCATGCTAGGAGGAAAATAAAAAAATATTAAATCTATTGCTTGACACTTTTCACTATGCTAAACTATTTTTGCTAAAATAAGCATACGTAACTTGTCATTTTTGTAGAGGTGGCTATACTTATCCAAATGACATGAAATTGGTACAGTAGACTATTAGGCTCATATGTAGGCTACTATAATTGTAGTAGAATTTATTGAGCACTATAAATATTTATCCTTTAAATCACCTTATTATCTAAGGAAATTAATAAATGAATATAAATAAATTAGTTATGTTTAACCATGATGTTTTATGTGGTGCTTGCAATGCATATGATCTATTGATGTTATTAGTTAGGCTTAGAAGTAATTGGTTTTATGCAACTAGTTAATTATTGCTTTATAATTCAACTAGATGGCTGCATGTATAGTTTCTGTTGTGATGATAATGGTATTTTTTTGTAAAACTTGTTAATAAAAAAGTTGTAGATAACTTACTTATCTACCTCATGTTAAATTTTCATAGTCATAGGCCTTATGGTTTGAAAATTATGGTGGTCGGAAGTCTGCTATCTGAAATGCTTGCTCTCTAGATAGATCTAAAAGATTGAATTGTTTGACCTAGATAACTACTAAATCACATTAATATGATTACATGAAAGTTGTAGGCAATTTCATAAGATTTCCATAGTGTCCACAACCATATTATTTTGATGTGTATAACTCTAGTTATGGTCAAAACAAGTGGCTATTGTCTTCTAGTCCAGAAAATAATTTGCATAAGTGTTTGTTTAAGTTACTAGAGAAGAGATATGCACCTACTTAGTAAAAGAAAATGTAAGTTGTTATCACCTTAATGCAATGCAGCTGAGAACACTTATGAGGATGCATTCATCACATCATATCATATTATACATGTCATTATATATGCATCCATGATATCTTATTTCCTACTCATGCATATAGGATCGTTCGAGGGGATAACTGTCGGTGTTTCGAACAGACAACTGGTAAATTTATATATTGCGCATCTGACCCGGATGGTGTGCTAAGAGGACACGAGGATTATACTGGTTTAGGGTGAATGTCCCTACGTCCAGTTTTGGGCTGCTTGTGTTACTAGCACTGAAAAGTTCATAGTAGGGGGTTACAAACTGGTGAGAGAGAAAGGAGCTCCCAAGTCTCTGTGGTTTGATTGCTCGATGCTTCTACTGCTCGATCTATCGGTTGATCGATCTCTCTCTCTCTCTCTAAATGGTGCCCTACCTTCCCTTTTATAGACCAAGGGGAGAGAACAGGATACTAGAGACCGAGAGAAGGGAAGAAGGAAAAAAGAAAGAGAAATAAGGCTCCTAGAGGTGTGCCGTCCTCCTCTTTGCATGGGTCCTACTAACCCTATATATCATGGTGGCAGTGGCGTCACACCGGGGTCCTATTGGCCACTGCAACATACATATGGGCATCATGCGCTGTTCTTATCTTCCATCCCATCCGAGTGAACAGAATGGTCAAAGGGTCCCCTGATAGAGGCCATACAGGGGGCTGGCAGTACAGTGCCAGTCAACTGACACCGGTCGACTGACATTTGGACGGTGGTCAGGTAGGGAGTTGGCAGCACAGTGCTATCCTATTGACATGATGGGCGATGTGAGTCTCCTAGCATGGCCTGATGTGACCGCCAATCGCATCAAGACACGCCCAAGACATGCTCCTAGGTGTGTGCCTCCACACCATAGTGGCTGAAGCGGTTCGGGTCCCACCTTAGGCCCATTGCTTTTGTCCGGTAGCAAATCCGACCCCTAGGGAATGGGCGAGGTAGAATTCCTACCCTAGGGGTCAGACGAGGTAGAAACCTCGTCCTCAGAGTCAGACGAGGTGTGGCCTAGCCCCTAGGGGTCGAACGAGGCCATAGTTGCATCCTTAACCATCGGATGAGCCGACGTGACACTCATGAATCCTTTGGCTCAAATACCCTAATATAGATATCCGACAGTAGCCCCCGAGTCTTTGGAGGAGTAAGACGCTCCTGCAAAGGCTTTTTGCAATCCATCATTTGAGGGCGCATGGGAGTACTGTTCGTTACTGTTGCTTTGTAGCCCGTCCGTAGTTTTTGCAACTAGAGGTGACTCGTCGTTTGTCTATTACCGCATGTTCGGTCTCTTTGCGATGCTGAGCCCCTGAGCCCCCACGTGTAGCAGGGGTCAGGTAGGGGGTCGGTTCATCTTGTGATCATGGTCCCTCACGCATCCATTTGCTAGAATGGAGGGGCTGAGCCGTGCCATGCTTTCCTCGCTAGATGGAGCATGGTGCTTGGTGAGTTGTTAATGGGCTTGTTCGAGTGGAGCCCCAGCATACCCTTTGTGGGGGCTCGGTTCGAGATTAGCTGGTGACTGACTCCAGATTCTTGATGGTCGGTCCATATAATTCTCATATCCGTTCGACTGGTTCGAGGGCTCAATGCCTTTCTTTGGGGGAAAAGCCATGGACCTTGCATCATCAAAGACTCGAAATGAGGGTCGGGATGCCCGTGGCGCTTTGGGTGCCTCAGGTATTGGCCGCATTTCGGGTCTGTCCTTAACCTTCCCTCACTCTAGGGTGCCCTAGAGCTGCCGTGAACCCACTGGTGGGACAGCCTTTGAACTCCTAGGCGTTAAGGGGTTGTGGAAGTATTTTTAGCTCCATATCCCACTTTCTTGCTATGGCTCGTAGCCTTTGAAGGCGAACCGTCGCTCAACGGATCCATCATGGGAAAGATTTGGATAGGCATGCGCGTGTCTCTTTAGGCAGCGATGCGACTGATGTAGTGTGGAATAGTGAGGGTATGACCCCCAAAGCAAGCAAATCTGGTGAGGCATGGGGCACGTTAATTTAGGTGGATGGTTCGCCCCTCGCCTGTTCTGCCCTTACGTTATAAACAGAGCCATTTTTCCCTTGTTTCCACTCCGTCGCCAGTGAAGTTCTCGCTCTCTAGCCCTACGCCACTGCCGGATCTTCTACATCACCATCCCCATTCCTCGATGGAGCTATGGCTTCGCTCTGATGTTTTCCACACGCGCATGGAGGGTCTAGTTAAGAAGGGCCTTCTCTGCGCAAGGACCGTGGTGATAGAGTGGATCATACCTGGTGGCGAGGATACGCCGTCGCCACGTGATGGCTACATCGTCTCCTTCATCCCCTTCCATGAGCGTGGGTTTACGACTCCTCCCCACCGATTCCTCTGAGGGCTGCTGCACTACTATGGGCTTGAGCTACAGCATCTGAATCCTAATGGGATTCAGCACATCTCAGCCTTCATCGCGCTGTGCGAGGGGTATCTAGGGATCGAGCCCCACTTTGAGCTATGGAAGTACTTCTTCGTTATCGAGCTACAGAAGAAGGAGAGGAAGAAGCCAGACCTGGTGGTGCCGATGCGATGTGCGAGCAACCATCTTTGAGGCAACCAGTCATTGGAGTACATGTCCATCCCGCTGTTCAAGTCCAATAAGGGGTGGCATAACCTCTAGTTCTACCTGAGGAACGATGTCGCCGCCCCCTGCCGATCTTCACCGGCCACCTGATCGAGGAGGCGCCGAACGCATGGAGCTATGGGCCCATCGCGAAGGAGCAGAAGAGGCTCGGCGACCTTCTCAAAGCCATCGTGACTCTAAAGGGTCATGGGACAGGCGTCGTCGGAGCATACCACGTCTGGAGGCTGGCGTCGCTGATGGCGTGCGCTCTTCCGATGTACAAGATGATGGTGGATTCCACACCCGATGGGACGGTGATGGTTGCCGGTGAGGCCCTTAGCATCGATGAAATGGCACAACGCATCAAGGAGGTGATGGAGTGCCCAGTGGATCCATCGGTGGACCTCGCCCTGGTGTACCCGGTCCTGGGTTATCCAGCGATGTGGCTGGATGTGGGTTTCATCGAACTGGTAAGCCTTCTTTGAGTTTCTTTCCTTGGCCGACCCTCCTCTATTCTCAGATTCTAAGTAGCAGGATTTGTAGCCTGGCCTCTTCACCTATGAGTTTGACCCACCACTGCCAGAGGACTCGGCCAGGAGGGCGGCAAACTGCACCATGGCTGAGGTGGCGAAGGTGAAGAAGGAGCAGAAGATGGCAAAGAAGGAGCGAGCGAAGCTACAGCGTGGAAAGTGCTGGCAAGGCTCAGAGGAGAGCGACGACAATGAGGAGGAGGAAGAGCAGGAAGAGGAGGAGGATGAGTCCGACCCCAACATCGCATGGGGCACGTTTGTGCATGAGGATGAGTAGGCCGACGTGGTGTAGGCCAACATGACCCAGATTCCGTAGCACGCTCTGGAGCAAACCGAAGAGGATGCACCTCCAAGATCGGTGCTGGAGGACACACCCCTGAGGTTGGCAGAGCAAGTCCACCCTGCTCCAACTGCCCCTGCTGGGGTGACTCTGATTCTACAGCAAGCCCCAATGCCAATCAAAGATGATGTGCCTCCTAGATTGGTAGGGGAGGACGCGCCCCAAGGTTAGTGGAGCAAGTTTGCCCTGCTCCGACTGACCCCACCGGGGGATTGAAGCGGCCAATTACCGACATAGCGGAGTTAGAGTTGAGTGACTAGCCCCCAAAATGTTCTCAGATAATGGCATCGAGGTGAGTTAACAACTTCTTCGCCCTTTCGTTGCATTCTCGGATTTTGTCATGATGTTGGTGCTTTCCATAGGATCGGCCCTAGCAACCTCCTGGTGTTGGTGCCATAGAAAATCCTGGCGTGTCGGCCAATCCCCTAGGAGCCGACTAGCGTGGTGCTAGGGGCGCGTCGTGATGGTGCTGAGGTGGACATGGCACCTCCTGAGGAAGCAGGGGAGGCAGAGGTGCCGATTGTGCCAGAGGAGGCGCTCATGGAATTGGTGCCCACGCCGGTCGATGTGCCTGAGGTGGGGTAGAAGGGAGGAGGAACGACCGTGGCATTCCCTACAGATGTGGCAACTGCTTGGACTTTGGAGCCCGAGCTGCCAGCCTCCTCTACCATCGGAGGGTCCGCTCCCAAGGGAGCGCCGATGACGGAGGAGGTACCGCCAGCTCCCATCAGGCCAAAGCCAACGGTTGCGACGGCCGACCCCTCAGTTGGGGCTAGGCCCTCCCGGTCCCTTGTTTGGTCGGGCGAAAGATGACACGACGGTTACCTGGTGTGAGTCGAAGTAGTGGCGTAGCTTCCTCTTGGTGATTACGATGGCGTATAGGGCTTCTGGATCTGGGGGTAGCGTGTCTTGGAGTCGGACAAGACTTCGCTAATAAAGTACACGGGGCGCTGTACCTTGAGGGCGTGTCCCTCTTCTCCCCATTCTACAGCCAAGGCGGTGCTGACCACCTGAGTCGTAGCTACGACATAGAGTAGGAGCGGCTCTTCCTCAGCGGGTGGGACCAGAATCGGGGCCTTCGTCAGGAGCACTTTGAGCTTGTCAAGCGTCTCCTGAGCCTCAGGTGTCCACGTAAATTGGTCGATTTTCTTTAGGAGTCGGTAAAGGGGGAGCCCCTATTCGCTGAGGCGCGAAATGAAGTGACTAAGCACTGCGAGGCACCCGGTAACCTTCTGAACTCCCTTCAGGTTCGGAATCGGGCCCATCTTCGTGATGGCTGAGATTTCACTACAAGCATTTGACCCTTATAGCACCACTTGTTTTCGCAACACCACACATTTGGTTGCAATATTTGGTTCTATGGCAACCAATGTCATAATTGGTAGCGATATATGGGCCTTATGGCCACCAAGATTGTGTGTTGTGTTAGTCATAAGCTCCGTTGCAAGAGGTAGGTGCTAATGCCGCGGTGGAAAAGGTGGTTGCGAGACTGGGTGCCTATTGCCACAGCTAGTGTTGAGTTGTGATAATATTGATGTTGTGTTGGAATAGCTAGGTGTTGGTGCCACCACTGTAAAGTTGTTGCAAGTAGTTGCACATATGGCCACGATGTAATTACGTTGTCTTAGTTTTAACCTGCGTTGCGATAGATCTTGCTATATTGCATTGAAAAAATGATTAGTTGCAAGTAGTTGTGAATACAGCCACAATGAAACTTTGTTGTCTTAATCTTGCCCTGCGTTGCAAAAGATCTTATTATATTGCATCGGAAAAGTCATTTGTTGCATCTATTGAGGGTCTATTGCCACTAACATCATATGTGGCTACATTTGAGTATATTCGGTTGCCAGAATATTTATATTGCCACTAAAATTTGTTTGTGGGCATTGTGTATCATATACATGAGCCTAACACAAAAGGGGTTAGGTCGGCAGCCCACTAGGGCGAGTGGTCATTTTCCTCTTGCGCAACCATGGACGCTGCCCCAAAACCCCACCCTCTAGCATGACATAGACAGACTGCATGTACCTTCTAAAAAAAAGACAGGTTGCACACATGTTTACACCGCCCGCCGGCATTGCCACCCTACTCAGACTGTGCATTCATTTTAAACTGCTAATTTGGTTCAGTTTATTCAGTTTGCAAAAAATTTGGTTTCCAACAAACAGCACCTGATCAGTTTGTTTGAAAACTGAAAACCGAGCATTTCAGTTTTGGTTTTTGTATTTCGGTTTTCGATTTAAACCAAAACAACCGAACAATGAGTACAGGATTAAAAAAGGAGTGCAGGATAAACCATTAAACCATCAGCATTCAACAATACAGGATAAAAAATAGGGTGCAACACAGCGTCACAACCATCAGCATGCAGCCAACAGCATGCAGTCTCGCAGTACACAAGCAACAAGCCAACAGAAGTACAGAACATGCAAAGATACAGGTTCATTGACACTTCTACAGATACAGAGATTCAAGTTTTCTTCATTATTCAAATAGAGAAATATTAATCACCCAGCAGCATGCATACACCGAGTAGTGGAGCACCAGCAGTCCTGCAGTTCACCATAAAGTCATCAACATAGGTAGAGAATACAAATAGAGATGAATGTGCAAAACCTGCAATAAATTTACCTTTTACCAAGTGATCAGGACTCAGGAGAATCATCCTTGGAAATGGACAGGCCACCAAGTTCTAACATAATTGATCTTAGTTAGTACAAAGTATGAATCATGAAGCACATTACAAACACCGCCGCTGCACCCTATGCCCTCTCACCCCACCAACAAAAATCTAGACTTTCCCAACGCAAAGATCGGGGACGATAACTTCTCCCTACAGAAGCCCCCCTTTGCACCCTACAGAAGGTTCATCGATCGGAAGCTCCTACTAGATGCCGACTCCTAGAGGTACGTCAATCTGCATTTGATTTGTTTTATTGCTCATATCCCATGGTGTAGCGATTTGTTATTTGTAGTTTAAGTTATGGCTTCATGGTCATGGCAGGCAGTAGTACTTTGGACAGATTGCATTGTTCTTGATCTTTGATAGTGTGAAGAAGCATGTCAGATGAAGATAGGAGGTGGATGTGTATGTGCAGATTTACTTCTGAATGGCAAACAGGATTCAAGAACTATATTAAGACTATATTTGGAGGCACATCGAAAAAAGAAACTGCTCCATGTCCATGTACTCGATGCCGTTACATCAACACCATTGCACCAAAAAAGCAGTCAAGCACCTCTACTCTCCTACAAAAAAAGAACTGATTTCAGAGCTGAACTTTCACAAGACAGCTATGTCATTATCAAGACATTATTTTTTTCTCACATTTAACAAGAGAAGGTCTAGTCACCTATGTCAGATTCGACACAATCATGTCTACTGCATAACAGATCAGGACAAAGGGCCCACACACTAGTAACTTAATCATGATAGTAGAAATTTAGTGAAAATAGACAATGAAAGGGGAGTAAAATTCACATCTGAAAATGAAAGAGGCATATATGCAGCAACAATTTTAATATGAGAACATATATGCATGTTTATTTTAATGGATTATATCTTATTTAGTTATCTTGTTGTAATCATGAGGTATTTCACAAATGTAGAACATAACCACTTGATGTCAAATATTTCAGTAAAAAGTGATTAATAAGCAGCACTAGATATAACAATTTCACATGCAGGCCATAAGTTGTCATTCATCATTACAAAGCTGAAAGCACCATGCTCAATAACGAAATTACAAAATTAGAAATTAGAAAACTCACCTTCAAATCATAGGAGATTATGCACCAGTGATGCAGACTAGACTCCCTCCTGAACAGATCAGCAAATATGTATGAAGCATCTATTTTTTTCTCAATATATTATCATGCTTGGTCATAAAAAAAACTTTGCTTCCCAGAAAAAAGCTGATGCTCACCAGGTGATGGTCGATGAAGGTGAAGTCAGGGCCAGCGACAACGACCAGTAGACGATCCGGAAACGGAGCATGAGGGGGGATAATAATGAAAGTCTATAGACTTTGCTAACTGAAGTCTTCACCAAAAAAAAGGCCAAGAGGTGTGGCCTTTTCTGATGGAACCAACAGTCAATTTGGTTTTGATGAAGAGTTTAATTCAAATTAAATTAATATGAGTAATTTGCATTAGGTATGCCTGTCTTATAGTAGCAATTTGCAATATTACAATTAAAACCTTTCTTCATTGCATGAAAGAAAACAAGTTCAAAAATTTTGACCTAGAATTTGATATTTGACAACAAAGGCAGTAATAAAAACTAAGTTAAAAGTGAAACACAAACCTAGGAAGTAAAGGTCGTGATCTGCAAGTCTCTAGATTTGTCCATATTTTTTGAATTAATCTCTACTCAAGTCTCGCCACAGTTTGGGACTGGAACCCACGCAGCGGCCAGTTCTTGAATCGCAGCGTGGGCTGACTTGAATTCAACTCACCACACACAAACATACAACTCAACCATGGTAGAGGCTCAAATAGATCCAACAACCAGTAGAATTGAAAAAACAACAAAAGGGAATCTGTACAGACTTAGTAGAAAATATAAGGGAATCTGTATAGACTTAGTAGATTGAAACAGTAAAAAAGGTTCAAATGTGAATCTGTACCAACTTAATACAATGGAAAAAGAGGTAGTATTTTCTTTTTCAATAGTGGGAAATAGTAATTGAGTCCAACAACTCACATATATCTGTTTTTCGATAAATATGAACTAACAAAATGTAGTATACCACTAAAATTGAAAATACGTACCAACGTCAACGGGAAGAGATGTCCAGCAAAATGAACTAGGCCCTTATCACAACCAGACCTGATAAAATAGATAATTAGACTCCTCTGCGGCATGGTGTCACCAAATAACAACAGGTAAAATCAACAAAAAAGTAGAAAAATGATCCAATAATACCTTCAGGTGCACGTTCGGTGCCAACAAGTCAACAATCTCCATGGCCAATGATAGGTAGTGTGACCCCCTAGGGATGAAGGAGGGGGAGATCACGAGCTAGGATTTAGAGGGGGTGATTTGAGCAGTAAGTAAGGAGGCAGATGGGAGAAGGAATGGGGGAGGGGACGCACCAGCGAGGAGACCACGGTGCGATTTGTCGGAGCAGACTACCAGAGGCAAGTTGATCTGTGGCCTCAGATTCGAGGAACTGACGCAGTGGGGAGGGGATTTTGGCCTTTTGGGGAGGGGCGCAGGCAGGGACGCGCGGGGATGCGGGAAGAGATTATTTCCGTGAATTCACCACGAGATGCGCGGGAGAGAAGTTGACAAAAAAAAGGAAACACAATTTAATTTCATATAACTTTATATTAGTTCACTAAAGTTATTTGCCTATTATAAATATGAAAGTCATAATAAAAAACAATTTTACTTGAATTGTGAACTATCTCATGAATGTCCCGTTCCATTGTGGGCTCAGAATATTAGTATACATCAACCTTTTTTTTTGTTGATCCAAACAAAAGACTTTTGTGACCTTAGGCTAGATCCAACAATTGGCTTTTAAGCTAGCTCTAAGTATTTTTCTCATGTTTTAATAGAAGAGAGAGAAAACCTAGCTCTCCATCCCAAATTATAAGACGTTTTGGCATTTCTAAATTCATAGCTTTTATTATATATCTAGACATGATATGTAAAAGTTATGAATCTAGAAAAGTCAAAACGTCTTATAATTTGAAATGAAGGAAGTATATGCTAAAAGTTAGCATTATTAGAGAGGTCGGCTTAAAGCTAGTAACTAGCTGGTGCCCTTATAAGAAGAATTGGCATACAAATCATTGTTCCATTATATTTATTATATATTATATATATATGTTGTTCTATTACATTGAGTTCAATGCATGCATTTCATTTCATCTCGGGCATGAGTATGAGTAAGGCTGGGTGGGACTGGGCAATCAATTTAAATTGAAACTTCGGTTTGGTTTTTTAGTTTTTAAAAACTTTGGTTTTTGGAAACCAGTAACCAATCAGTTCTCTGCAAACCAGGAAACTGATAAATTTGGTGTCATTTTTTACTTTGACATTTTGGAATGGTTTGTTTTTGGTTTTCAGTGAAAAAATGCGCAGGTATAGGTGATATCCATTGGGTACGAATCTATTGCCATCCCTGTTCGTCGGTGATTGCATACAGTTTGAAGATACATTTATTTAGACTAGGCTCGATAACAAATAGCTCCAAAATTCATTTAAAGTTTGATTAGTTAGACCATTGATTAATCCAAAATATATTAAGATAAGTTTCATTCTTAATAAAAATTACATCAACAACTTAGTTTTAAAAGTATTTCTTTATTGAGGAAGAGGTCAACGCTTCAAAAGTTCATAATATTATTTTGAATATTCATTTTTTATACTCATAAATAGAAAAAAAAACTCCATCCATTCTTGTGTTGTTAGGTCTACAAAGGCAACATTAACGTAAATATAACGATTCGCTGACGGCAATGAGAAGGGAATCGACCGTTTCCTTTTTTTTTGTTTGGCTCCAGCTGGGTAATCAGGAGACAATTGTTTGGCGGTGTGATCACGTTACGCCACAAAATAAGCCAACCAAACAACACGTAAATTGTAAGACATTGGATTTAGGCAGAACCCAAATAAACTTGGATAGACCTGGAAGATGCACGATGGACGTGGGAGAATGGACCGAGGACTTCAACTCATACAGAGCCAGAACTACTCCAAGTTCAATTAGAGCGGAGCTGGAACTACTCCAAATAGGGGGGAGGGGGGTTGGGACTAGTTCATGAACTCTGATTCACAAACTCCACCTTTTTAGGTGCTCTTATAAATCCACCTTTTCTGTTAGCAGAGTTGCGTGGAGCTGAACTTGTTTTTTTTTACTAAAAAACGTGAAATTGAGTAGTCCCAAACATCTCCTAAGATGCATGTAGAGAATGGACGAAGAACCAAATGTATTATGGGAAATAAAAACTTGAGTTAGAATAAACAATTTATTCTTTAACTTTAGGTGAAGACTAATAAACATATTGGTGCGTTGGAACGGAAGGCACCGCTTTGTTGTGTGGTCATACAGGAGAATTACAACTTGAAAACATATTTCAGTTGCAACATGTGGTAATTATCTAGTAAATTCTGAAAGAAAGTATATTATAGCCAAAAAAGTATTAATTATATTACATAAATAAATATGTGAATCTAATGATTGTCTTATATTATAGCTATGTATCTAGAAAAACTGAAATGATTTATAATTTAGAACCGTGGAGTACCTACCTATTTTCGTATTGTGTTTCATATTTGTTTCAATGTAGTTTAGCCTATTTTATTGTTGTTTATAACCGTTTATTTTGGAGAACTTTCAAGAATGAGCATACGAGTGGTCTATTTATGGTCATTTGAAATTCAAATTGCAAATTGTATGATGATCCCATATTTTCAGATATTTAAAAAAATTCAAATTACCACAATAAAAATTGATCATCTATCATTTTTTTTAAAATAAACCGTCCAGTATATAATGACGGGCCTAACTCCCGCCCATAAAAATCCAAATTTCACACGTTCAGCCTCCTCTCCTAAACAATTCCATATCATTCACCTCTATTATCTCCTATCACACCGCCACCACCACCGCATGCCTAGACGCTGCCGCCGCCGCCACCTCATCTCGCCAGATCCGCCCCAACTTGCTGCCCTAGAGCTGCTCCACATCCTCGCCAGGAGTTCACGAGCGGAGAGATGAGCCGGACGGCGGATCGGATGGCGGTGCGACCCCGCCCCCTTCTTGCAGCGCGCGACCCCTGCCCCCTTCCTGCGGCGCGCGACCATCGGCCCCTCCCGGCGGCGCGCTCCACTCCATCTCCCTACCCGTCGCGACTGAGGAACCAGGTGCCACGATCCATCCTGCAGTCCTTCAGATGGAAGGGCCCTGTCAAGGTAGGTACCATGCACAATGTCAAGGTAGGTCCATGCACGAGACTGAATATACCGGTATCTGGAGCATGACGATGCCTTGTTCAGAAACTTCATATGCGCATTTGAGATGGATAAACATCTCTGCATTTACGGTTTGAAAATTAGAACTGCTGCATGTGGTTGCCAGACATCTCAAGCTCTTTTGTCTTATTCACCAGATCAGAGGGTCCAAAACACAGATGGAGAAGTGGATGGCCGCCTGCGACTGCATCATCATGACTTTTTATTTTGGACTACTTGCGCGTTTGCAGTGTTTACTTGTCTCTTGCATTGACTGAATCTGAATGGCGCATGTTTTTCTGGCATTTGTAGGCTGGTCCTGGTACAATTGCAGAGGTACTTATAAGAGGACTTCCTATATCCTGAACTACTTCATCCGTGGAATTTTGAGACATCCTCTACTATTCCTCCAAGTATCACTATCACTAATTTGGTTTACTGAACCTAAGCAAAGATATTATGAAGCTAGGTGAGCTAGTTCTACAGTTTGTAGGCCACTTGAGAGTGACTGTTTCTGTATGCTATTGCATAATGTTTTCTTTTACGTTGCCCAAAACTGTTTCTGTAAATTGGTTCTTTTCATAATTTCATTGGTGTATAAGCATCTGATGCTGCGTGCCGGACTTATGCTTAGCATATGAGTTTTATACGATAGTAGTACAGAGTTTTAGACATAAGTACTAGTATCTAGTATGTTTTCTGCTCGGTTGCACTTGCTACAGCCATAGTGACAGCACAACCTAGTGGAGTTTTAGCCTTAGTGGGTTAGGCCTTGGCTTTGAAGAAGGTAGTGGAAGATAAAATTGCAAAAGGTGATGTAAAAATAGAACCTGCCAGCAATATGAATATAGCACCTACTACCTATGTATCTAGTTCTAGACCAACAATATACACTTGTGCTCATCCCAGTTCTTTGTTTGCTGTACTAAGTATCTAGGTTTTTTATGAGTTGTATTCACATCCCAGTTCTTTGTTTGTTGCACTCCTGCAACTATAACGAAGTCTGAGGTTAGAACATTCTTTGCTCATTGCTCTGAACCTGTAATAGCTTATTGCACTGACTTTGTATAAATGATTTTTTTTTTTGTTTCCAGTCGCTCTCTAATGTGCGTCTTAACAATTACTATGTTCTGCACCAGATTATCATAGGCGTGGTGATGCAAGACGCATTGAGCTAATAATGTTATGTACTTACGTTCCAAGTATTCTTCCTTCCTATGTCTGTATGTTCTATTATTATTTCTTCCTAGATAGTGTTGCATACTACAGTATGTTCTATTGTTGTTAGATTAGAACATTAGAGTAGAAATTTATGTTGGTGGATTGATAATTGATGGATAACATTACATACTCTGTTTTCTGATTTTGTGATGCAAATGTCAGTGAGTTTACCTGATTCATTACTTGAACGTTCTGGTTCTTATTTTTTTTTCATTTTTGTTCCCCTAGTGTTATTTTCTCTTGACAAATATCTCGTTTTGCAATGATATTATTATTTATGTGTATTCTATGCATGCATGAACCCCATCCATTAAAGAATCTACCTCCTTTTTCTCATCCTTTTTCCTGTTTAAGAAATGAAAACGGAAGGATGTAGTTACACAATGGCTATGGACTCATGTTTCAAAGCACTTAAAGTTATGCTACTAAAGATACATCTGCAAACAAGGTTCCTATATTACATTAAATCATTTTGTATCTGTTTATAAAATGCAGGGCAGCTTGGACAGCCATAAGAATTAGATAAAGGATTATGCCCGCGTGCTGGTGGTGATGGTTCATCAAGAGATAAATGAGTGAATCAAGATATAATTTTTTTTTTGTTATGGCAAACATAGTTTCAGACTTTGTAGTTTGAGAGGATGGTTATGCCTGCGTGCGTGGTGGTGACTTTGTAGTTTACTTTAACATTATTCTTATTGTATAATTATTCTAGCTGAGACATAAGATTACAATTAATGAAGGTTTGAGTTCTTATATGTGATGATGAAATCTGTACTCATGGCACAATTATTTTGTAACAATAATTAAATTTCTAGCTACGAAAAGAAATTAAAAAGACGCTGGCCAAAATGCCCTTGTTGCAACAAACTACTATGTATCCACTTTTTGTTGTTGCAATATACATTATTGCCACAAACTTTGTGTTGCTGTATGACATGTCTACCATCAACAATGATTAGTTGCCTTTTCCATCTACTGCCACCAAAAATGGTTCATTGCATTTTTCATATATTACCACCAACAATGATTTGTTGCATTTTTCATCTAGTACCACCAACAATGAGTCATTGCATTTTCCATCTATTAGCCCGAACAATGATTCGTTGCATTACCTTTTGTTGCCACCAGCAAATGAATGTGGCAATTGTGACTCTAGCTACTAAATTTGTTACATTGCAAGATTTCTTTGATGCAATGGAGCACATCGCATGGCAATATGGCCATATTCCCACGTAACTATGGAGTGGCAATAAAGCTATTTTGCGACAAGTTCGTTCATGGCGATACTGTCATAATGCATCCACGTGTTTCGTTGCAACAGTAACTCAGGCAACCATTGTGCTGGTTGCAATATTTGTGCTTGCAACCAGAACCCGGTTGCGTTAGTTTTTTATGTTCATTGCAAAACCACCATATTGCAACACCACATCCAAAAGGATGCAAGAACCTATTGCACCTTTCCAAATGCAACCACCTGTCAATGACCATATATAGATGCAACTGATTTGTATTGCAACCAAAATAGTCATATTGCAACCCAATATAGGCGTCACGATAGGGCTGGATCCTAGTAGTGTTATTACTGGGTCGGCTTCGATGCCATGCTCGGAGACGATGAATCCGAGCAGCATGCCCCTTGGGACCCCAAAGACGCATTTCTCGGGGTTGAGCTTGATGCCGTTCTCCTAGAGCTTCCTGAAGGTCTGCTCTAGGTCAGCTACGAGCTGGTCGGTCTGCTTGGACTTGACTACGATGTCGTACATGTAAGCCTCAACGGTCCGCCCAATGAGGTCTCCAAAGCATTTGGTCATGTAATGCTGGTACGTAGCCCTGGTGTTCTTGAGTCCAAACGGCATCGTAACGTAGCAGAACGATCCGAATGGGGTGATGAAAGAGGTCACGAGGTAGTCGGACTCTTTCATCATGATCTGATGGTACCCAGAGTATGCATCAAGGAAGCATAGGGTTTCGCACCCCAAGGTCAAGTCAACTACATGATCTATGCATGGCAAAGGAAATGAATCCTTCAGGCACACCTTATTGAGGCTTGTGTAGTCAACACACATTCTCCATTTCCCACTTTTCTTTTCTACCAGAACGGGATTGGACAACCACTCTGGGTGGTATACTTCCTTGATGAAACCTTCCACAAAGAGCTTAGCGATTCCCTCAACGATGAGCCTCTGCTTCTCCTCGTTGAAGCGGCGCGGGCGTTGTTTGACTGGCCTGGAACCAAGTCTGATCTTCAAGGCATGCTCGGTGACTTCCCTCGGAATTCCCGGCATATCTGAGGGTTTCTACGCAAAGATGTCTTGATTGGCGCAGAGGAAGTCGATGAGCGTGCCTTCCTACTTAGGGGAGAGGGCGGTGCCGATGCGCACCATCATGTCGATGGAGTTGTCGGGGTCGATGAGGACCTCCTTGACACTCTCCGTAGGTTCAAAGGATCCGACCACCCGCTTCGCATCGGGCGCTCCTTCAGTGATGTCCTTCCCGATGGCTACGAGCTCCTCGGAAGCGAGGGTTGCTGAAGCGAGCTCGCAGCTCTTGACCTCGCACTCGTAGGCCCTCTGAAAGAAGTGCCGACGTTGATGACCCCGTGCGGGCCCGACATCTTGAGCTTGAGGTAGGTGTAGTTGGGGATGGCCATGAACTTCACGTAACACGGTCACCCCAAAATGGCGTGGTAGACCGGGGGGAACTCGACTACCTTGAAGGTGAGGGTCTCTGTCCTATAGTTGGATGGATTCCCGAAGGTGAAGGGCAGGTCGATCTGCCCAATCGGTATGGCCTACTTTCCTAGCATGATGCCATGGAAAGGCACCCTAGTCGGTTGGATGCGCGATCGGTTGATGCCCATGGCATCAAGTGTCTCTACATACATGATGTTGAGGCTGTTGCCCCCATCCATCAGTACCTTGGTGAGCCACTTTGTGCTGAGGATAGGGTCGACCATGAGCGGGTACCTGCCTAGGTTTGTGATGCTATCTGGGTGGTCAGATCGGTCAAAGTATGGGAGACCCTGACCATTTGAGGAAAGTGGGCGTGGAAGGCTCAGCTTCATAGACCTCTCAGCGCGCAAGCTTCTATCGATGCTTGGAGCCATATGCCTCTAGCCCACCAAAGATCATGAGGTAGCCATCCGGCAACGGAAAGCCACCGTCCTTCTCTCTGGCATTATCGGCTTCTACCTCGGGCTTCTTCTTCTACTCCCATTTCTTGGAGCCGCCGGTGAAGAAATGCTTCATGAGGGAGCTATCCTTGTACATGTGTTTGACGGGGAAGGTATGGTTTGGGTATAGCCCCTCGAGCAGCTTGTCAACGTGATCAGGGGTGCCCTCGGCCAGCGCTCGATCGGCTTTTCGCTCGGCGGTGGCCACGAGCGAGCCCCTATGCCCTTTCTAGTTCTTCTTCTTATTCAAATGGTTGGAGGGGCCTTCATTAGCGTCCTCGTCCCGCTTCGCCTTGCCTCTAGAGCTATTGAAAATTGCTCGAACCGCCTCCTCACCGGAAGCGTGGCTAGTCGCAATGTCGAGGAGTTCCTTAGTAGTCCGTAGGCCCTTACGTCCCAACTTATGGACCAGAGACTCGCAGGTGGTCCCTGATAGGAAGGGTCTAATGATGTCAGCATCGGCGACATTAGAGAGCTCATTGCACTTCTAGGAGAAGCGTTGGATGTACTCGTGGAGAGTCTCTCCTGACTTCTGTTGGTAGTTCTTCAAGTCCTAGGGGTTCCCAGGGCATGCATAAGTGCCCTAGGAGTTCCCCATGAAGATTTGTTTTAGGTCTGCCCAACTCTGAACGTAATTGGGCGAAAGGTGCTCCAGCCATGTTCATGCCGAGTCAGCTAGGAACAGGGGGAGATTGGGGATGATGAAGTCATCACTGATCACACCGCTGGCTTGGCAGGTGAGCCGGTAGTCCTCGAGCCATAAGCCGAGGTTCATTTCCCTAGAGTATTTTGGGATGTTAGTCGACAGGCGGTATCGGGGCGGGAGCGCCGCATTGAGGATATGCCAACCGAAAGCTTGGGGCCCCGTTGGTTCGGAGCTATGACTCTGGTCCTCCTTGCGGTTGTAGCACCCACCATGGTGAGGGTGGTGGCTATGGTCGACTACCTCCTCTTTGTCACCCTGTGCACACCTTCAGGCGTTCAGGGTGAGCCGAGCGTCATGGTCGCGGCCGAGACACCCTTGGATTGGGGCCATGGCGGGCCTTCCGCCACCCTATGGTGATGGCGCCTAGTGGATCGATACATCCCTTGCGTGATGTCCCAAGGATACGTGTTGGTTGGCATCGAGCTCACATCGCCGAGACATCGAGCTCTCTGCCTGCTGCACCGCTGCTTGCTCGAGCAACGTGTGTTTGTCCCGATGAGCTCGGCGCTCATCGGGCATCGCGGGCTCTGGCATGCCTCGAATCATAGCTGCCATGGTGGCTATGTTTTGACTAGCGCGGGTGAAGTGTGGGAGGCCATCGTCATCCTCAATGATCCTCCTATGTATGTCGCGGTCCATGGCACGTGCGTGCCCACCATCCGTGCGGTGAGCGATCTCACGCTCAAGCTCCGCTTACTCCTGCTCTAGCTAGAGCCGCGCATCCTCGAGCTCCTTCTACCATGCCCATAGCTACTCCATGCATGGGGCCCTTGCATCCCCCTTGGCCTTGTTGTCCTGGCCATTCGGGGGAGTGGCTTCCCCATTGTGGACACCTTCGTCATGCACATCATGGATTCTCACCATGAAGCACTCACATGAGGGGTGTGGCTCCCCCACTGGAGTCAGAATCAGAGACGGTCTCGGAGCCTTCCGTGATTAGGTCGTAGGACTCCAAAATGTAATCTATCATGCCCACAAACTCGCTATTTGCAGCGGACAGATGTAGGTCACTCCTAGGAGCGTAGGTTCCTAGGGTGTGCTGCCATAGCTCCCCGAGGGTCTCGATGACCGCATTGAGACTGATGGCCTAAGGCGGTGTGGCGGGGCCGTTGGCCCGGCCAGTTCTCCCTCTGTCGAGACAATGAAGTCTAGGTTCCCAAAATACATGTGCATGCCTAGGACCCAGCTCACGCCATGGTTAGCCATCCGTTGCCTAGTGGTGTTGACGTGACATGCAAAGAGCCCCTATCTGGCGTGCCAACGGTTGGTGTTTTGAACAACCGTCTAGTAAATTTTTATATTGTGCGTCTGACCCAGATGGTGTGCTAAGAGGACACGAGGATTATACTGGTTTAGGCCGAATGTCCCTACATCCAATTTTGGGCTGCTCATGTTACTAGCACTGAAAAGTTCATAGTAGGGGGTTACAAACTAGCGAGAGAGGAAGGAGGTCCCAAGTCTCTGTGGTTCGATTGCTTGATGCTTCTACTGCTCGATCTATCGGTCGATCGATCTCTCTCTCTAAATGGTGCCCTGCCTTCCCTTTTATAGACCAAGGGGATAGAACAGGATACCAGAGACCACGAGAAGGGAAGAGGGAAAAAAGAAAGAGAAATAAGGCTCCCGAGGGTGTGCCGTCCTCCTCTTCGTGTGGGTCTCGCTGACCCTGTAGATCGTGGTGGCAGCGGCGTCGCACCGGGGTCCTATTGTTCGCTGTAGCATACATGCGGGCGTCATGTGTCGTTCTTGTCTTCCATCCCATCTAAGCAGACAGAATGGTCAAAGGGTCCCCTGACAGAGGCCATATGGGGGGCTGGCGGTACAGTGCCAGTCAACTAATGCTGGTCGACTAACGTTAGGATGGTGGTCAGGCAAGGAGTTGGCAGCACAATGCTGGCCTATTGATGCGGTGGGTGACGTGAGCCTCCCAGCATGGCCTGATGCGACCGCCAGTCGCATCAGGACACGCCCGAGACGTGCTCCTAGGCGTGCGCCTCCACATCATAGTGGTTGAAGCGGTTTGGGTCCCACCTTGGTGCCACTGCTTTTGTCTGGTAGCAAATCCGACCCCTAGGGAATGGGCGAGGCAGAAATCATACCCTAGGGGCCGGGTGAGATGAAATCCAACCCTCGGGGGTCAGACGAGGTAGAGCCCTCCCCATGGGACCGGATGAGACAGATCCTACGCCCTAGGGTCGAAGGAGTCAGAGCCCACGTCTTGGGGTTAGACAAGGCGGAAACCTCATCCTCGGAGTCGAAGCCCACGCCTTGGGGTTGGATGAGGCAGAAACCTCGTCCTCAAAGTTGGACAAGGCGTGGCCTGGCCCCTAGGGGTCAGACGAGGCTGCAGTTGCATCCTTAACCATCGGATGAGCCAACATGACGCTCATTAATCCTTTGGCTTGGATACTCACATATAGATATCCGACAATAACTCTATTGGAATTCAACAAAGAGCCAGAGGAACAATAGGAGGCACCTCAACCCATTGCTCTAGAAGGCGAGGAGCAAGCTCTTGAGGACCTACTCGAGTGCCCGGATCATAGGCCAAGTTCCTTTATCAAAGGCAAGTCCCAGAGCATTCTAAGTCTCCTATGTTTTACAAAATATCACTTGAGTCATTCATGTTTGATGCATTAGGTTATAAGAGTTTGTTGGAAACACTTGATGCATAGAACTACCTTGTCCAGATATATACCTTTAACCCTGTGTAGGTCCAGGATCGAATATATGCTTAGCTATGCTTAGATCGATAGAAGTCGGGTGATTTCCTATCACCTACGAGATATAGGTGGGCACTGAACCAAGGTTGGCTATATTTGCTATCGTGCAAAAGAACCATGGATGTTGTAAATTGAGGCTGGATGGAGTCTATGTTGTAGGTTGACTCATGTGATTCCGTCTGCACCGATTAAGGACCGTATTGTTGTTGGTCCTCGGTCATTTTGAACGCATGCCTCTCACTTAGCTGGCTAGATAACTAATTTTGACCGTGAAGCCAAGTAGCTCAACTCAGGCCGGGCCCCGTTGAAAGGTCCTAATATGGCTAGATGGGGGGTGAATAACCTATTTAAAAATCTACAAACCAACTACAGCAATTTGATTAGTATAACAAATAGTGAAATGCAAACTTGCTCTAGCTCTACAAGGGTTGCAAGCCACCTATCCAACAATTCTAGTTGCTACGATCACTAAACACACAATTTGGTATATCACTACTCACTAAGAGCTCTCACACTTGCTACACTAAAGAGCTCCACTAGATGAACTTAAACTACAAAGCAAGCTCTCAATTCTAGCTACACTAAAGAGCTTGCTACAACTAGTTTGCAAGAATATAAATTAGTGAGTAGGGTGATTATACCGCCATGTAGAGTAGTGAACCAATCACAAGATGAATACTAAATCAATCACCGAGAGAATACCAAAGGGCCAGAGACAACCAATTTTTCTCCCAAGGTTCACGTGCTTACCGGCACGCTAGTCCCCGTTGTGTCGACCAACACTTGGTGGTTTGGCGGCTAAGAGGTGTTGAATGAACCTCATCCACACAATTGGACACCACAAGAACCTATCCACAAGTGAGGTAACTCAATGACATGAGCAATCCACTAGAGTTACCTCTCGGTGCTCCACCAGGGAAGGCACAAGACCCCTCACAATCACCACAATCGGAGCCGGAGACAATCATCAACCTCCGCTTGACGATCCTCGCTGCTTCAAGCCATCTAGGTGGCATCAACCACCAAGAGAAACAAGTGAATCCCATAGCGAAACATGAATACCAAGTGCCTCTAGATGAAATTACTCAAGCAATGCACTTGGATTCGCTCCTAATCTCACAATGATGATGGATCAATGATGGAGATGAGTGGGAGGGCTTTGGCTAAGCTCACAAGGTTGCTATGTCAATGCAAATGGCTAGGTTGGTGAGCTTGAGCTGGCCATGGGGCTCAAATAGAAGCCCCCATGAAATAGAGCCGTTGGCTCCATAGTCCACTAAAAAACAGGGTGACCGGACGCACCGGTCAGATCGACCGGACGCTAGACCCTAGCGTCCGATCGCGCGATGCACGCCATGTGGCCCCTGCTTCAAATGCTGATCGCCCGATCTCAACGGTCATCAGTACATTTAAGTTGTGACCGAACACACTGCTTCAAAGTGACCGGATGCAGGACCTCAGCGTCCGGTTGTTTCTAGTAAGCATTCAGAGACAAATTTTCACGATTGGACACGTCCGGTCACCCTTGACTGGACTCACCCAGCGTTCGGTCAGTCACCCTCTTCACTATGTGCTACCACATCAGCAGGACCGGATGCACCCCATCAGTGTCCGATCACTAA
The DNA here is from genome assembly GCF_019320115.1 of Miscanthus floridulus. Classification (NCBI taxonomy): domain Eukaryota; kingdom Viridiplantae; phylum Streptophyta; class Magnoliopsida; order Poales; family Poaceae; genus Miscanthus; species Miscanthus floridulus. The sequence goes on from NC_089597.1 coordinate 51,885,525, forward strand.
GTGACCCAGCATCTGGTCAAAGACCGACGCCAGCGTCTTCACTGCTTCCACTGACCGGACGTAGGACCCCAGCATCTGGTCACTATGTGACCAGCGTCCGATGCACTCTGTGAAATCCTATATTTTCTGTATAGGGTGCTAGTGGCTCTGTCAGACTGTCTGCACTCTACGGGTGAACACTCCACCCGTGGAATTTCGAACCCTTGCTCCCAAGTGCTAAACACAACGTGTATCACCTTTGTGCATATGTGTTAGCATATTTTCACAAACATTTTCAAGGGTGTTAGCACTCCACTAGATCATAAATGCATATACAATGAGTTAGAGCATCTAGTGGCACTTTGATAACTGTATTTCGATATGAGTTTCACACCTCTTAATAGTATGACTATCGAACCTAGATGTGATCACACTCGCTAAGTGTCTTGATCACCGAAGTGAAAAGGCTCCTACCACTTATACCTTTGCCTTGAGCCTTTTGTTTTCCTTTCTCCTTTTCCAAGTCCAAGCACTTGATCATCACCATGGAATCACCATCATCATGTCATGATCTTTATTTGCTTCACCACATGGAATAGTGCTACCTATCTCATAATCACTTTGATAAACTTGGTTAGCACTTAGGGTTTCATCAATTAACCAAAACCAAACTAGAGCTTTCAATCTCCTCCTTTTTGGTAATTGATGACAACCCTTACACAAAGATATGAATTGAGATTTAATTGAATCCACGTTGCTTGCCCAAGCATATTTACCATGTGTAAAAGGATATGGACAAGTTTCATGAACCCCAAATTGTAGCAATTGCTCCACCTACATATGTGCTAAGAGTTTGGATTATAGCTTGCACATATGCTTAGATAGGAAATATATGAGGCAATGTCTACCAAATGATGCTAAGGTATAAGAGATGGACCTTTGAAGCGTGATACCAATCAGAGTGCATCAATATACCATCCTTAGCACCATTAGTAACTAAACATACACAAAAACTAGAATACCCCATGAGATCAACATTACAAGCAAGGGTTTAGTTTCCATAAGAAGAACATAAGTCTAGTCACTTTAGCCTATGCATGCTAGTTTTTCATTTCACCATTCAAGCATATAACTAGCATACACCACACAAGCATGGATATTGAAATTTAAAACTTGTGCCATGCAAGCAAATATATGAAATGCACGTTCAAATGCAACATACAAGTTTATGAGCTTGCTCCCCCTACTTGTGTGCATTTTTTATTGATCCCCTTACAATGTCATTTCACCCCTTACAATGTCATTTCATTTATTTTCATTTGTTTGCTCCACCTATCTTACTATCTTTGTGAATTTCTCTCCCCTTTGTCAACAATTAGCACCAAAGGCGAGCTCAAATGATAGATAGGTTGAGGTGAAACCATGTGAAATGAGGATCATTTTCAAAATTTGGTTCAATCTAGATCACTTGCAAAAGATATTTAACTCGATTTGATACAAGGACAAGCTTCTTCACACCTCCAAATAAGGGTTATGTTGTGCCATGTTGAGTTAAACACTTATAGCTTATTTTCTGATTAAACACTAGGTTTACAAACCCACAAACATGTCATATGCTACCACTAGATCATTTCAAACATACAAGCAATAGTGGTACCATACAAGCATCAAATTCATTTGATTTTCATGAATGAGCCTAGGACATGATAGGAATGACTAGATGCACTAAACAAGCCCTTAGCAATGGATGGATGACATGTCAATTAACTTTACCTTGCTTTGCTCGAAGGAGAGGCATGTCATATAATGGGGGTGCATCAACACATATTGGAGAAGTCAAGTATGTTCAATTCATTCCTTAGCTTGCAAAACCTCTTCTCATCAAATGGCTTGGTGAAGATATCGGCAAGTTGATCTTCAGTGCCCGCACTCTCAATGCAAATGTCCCCTTTTTGTTGGTGATCTCTTATAAAATGATGGCGGACATCTATGTGCTTTGTTCTTGCATGTTGAACCGGATTGTTGGTTAACTTGATTGTACTCTTATTGTCACATAGCAATGGCACTTGCTTGAATTTAATTCCAAAGTCATTCAAAGTAGCCTTCATCCAAAGTAATTGAGCACAACAACTACCAGCCGAAATGTACTCCACTTCGGTGGTTGAAAGTGCTACACTATTTTGCTTCTTTGATGACCAAGACACAAGTGATCTTCCCAATTGTTGACATGTGTCCGATGTGCTCTTTCTCTCAACTTTGCATCCCGCATAATCGGAGTCCGAATATCCAATCAACTCAAATCTTGCTCCTTTGGGATACCACAATCCAACATTTTGTGTATGCTTCAAGTACCTCAATATTCTCTTTGTTGCCTTCAAATGACTTTCTCTTGGTGAGGCTTCAAATCTAGCACACATATATATACACTAAACATCACATCCGACCTTGATGCGGTCACATAGAGTAGGCTTCCAATCATAGACCGATACATCTTTTGATCCACCATATTGCCACTAGGATCACTATCCAAGCTTTCACTTGTCCCTATTGGTGTACTAATAGCTTTAGCATCATCCATTTCAAACTTCTTGAGCATGTCCTTGATATACTTGCCTTGACTCACAAATGTGCCATTCTTTATTTGCTTGATTTGAAGACCAAGGAAGTAACTAAGCTCTCCAATCATGGACATCTCAAACTCACTTGCCATCATCTTGCCAAACTCCTCACAAAAATCTTGATTTGTTGACCCAAATATGATATCATCAACATAGATTTGCATTACAAACAAGTTATTTCCAAGCTTCTTGGTGAAGAGAGTGGTGTCAACCTTTCCCATTTTGAATCCCTTAGAAAGTAGGAAATCCTTCAATCTCTCATACCATGCTCTTGGTGCTTGTTTCAATCTATACAAAGCCTTTCTCAACTTGTAAACATGGTTAGGTTTCTTTTCATCTTCAAAACTGGGAGGTTGCTCAACATACACAAGCTCATTGATGTACCCATTAAGAAATGCACTCTTCATATCCATTTGGTATAACTTGATGTTGTGGGCACAAGCATAGGCTAACAAGATCCTAATTGCTTCCAATCTTGCAACCGGGGCATATGTTTCTCCAAAGTCAAGACCTTCAACTTGAGTGTAACCTTGAGCCACTAATCTTGCTTTGTTCCTTATTACTATCCCATCTTGATCTTGCTTGTTCCAAAAGACCCACTTGGTTCCAATCACATTATGATCCTTAGGCCTCTCAACTAACTCCCATACTTGGTTTCTTGTAAAGTTGTTTAGCTCTTCATGCATAGCATTTACCCAATCAACATCCTTCAAAGCTTCATCTATCTTCTTAGGTTCAATGGATGACATAAATGAGAAATGCTCACAAAATGAAGCCAATCTTGATCTAGTTTGCACACCTCTTGAAATATCACCAATTATAGTGTCCAATGGATGATCTCTTGCAACATTGGTTGGTTGAAGCGCTTGCACTTGATTGCTTGCATTTGATTGATCACTTGGTTGAGATGATGAACTAGCCACTTGTTGATCTTGCACTTTGTTATCACTAGTACTTGCTTGAACTTGATCATGAGAACCACTAGCTTGCACATTTGAGTTAGAGAGCACTTGATTCTTGTCATCTTCAACATCAATCACCTCTCTAGGCCTTATATCACCAATGTCCATGTTCTTCATTGCATTGACCAATTGAGTGCCTCTTACATCATCTAGATTCTCATCTTCTTCTTGGGAACCATTTGTTTCATCAAATTCCACATCATGAATCTCCTCAAGAGTACCACTAGCCAAATTCTAAACTCTATATGCCTTGCTAGTAGTGGAGTAACCAAGCAAGAAACCTTCATCACATTTCTTTTCAAACTTGCTCAATCTAGTGCCTTTCTTCAATATGCAACATTTACAACCAAAAACCTGAAAGTATGCTATGTTGGGCTTTCTTCCATTCAATAGCTCATAAGGTGTCTTCTCCATCATGGGGTGACAATAGAGTCAGTTGCTATAATAGCAAGTCATATTGATTGCTTCGGCCCAAAATGAGTGACTCACATTGTACTCAGTCAACATTGATCTTGCCATGTAAATGAGTGTTCTATTCTTTCTCTCAACAAGACCATTTGATTGTGGAGTGTACTTGGCCAAGAATTGATGCCTAATTCCAAAATCATCACACAACTCATCAATTCTAGTGTTCTTGAATTCACTACCATTGTCACTTCTAACTTTCTTGATAGTTGTTTCAAACTCATTGTGAATGCCCTTGACAAATGATTTGAATTTTGCAAACACATCACTCTTGTCAACAAGAAAGAACACCCGTGTGTATCTAGTGAAATCATCCACAATCACAAATCTGTATTTGTTTCCACCAATGCAGTGTATGTGGTTGGTCCAAACAAGTCCATGTGCACCAACTCAAATGCCTTAGATGTACTCATCATGCTTTTCTTAGGATGTGTGTTACCAACTTGCTTTCTGGCTTGACATGCACTACATAACTTATCCTTCTCAAATGTGACATCTTTCAAGCCTCTAACTAAGTTATGCTTGATCAACTTGTTCAATTGTTTCATTCCAACATGACCAAGCCTTCTATGCCATAACCAACCCATGCTAGATTTAGTGATCAAACATGTTGACAATTGAGCTTCTCTAGCATTGAAATCAACCAAGTATAGATTCTCATATCTAAATCCTTTGAATATCAAGTTTAAGCCATCTACACTTATGATCTCTACATCATCCACACCAAATATACACTTGAAACCAAGATCACACAATTGAGCTACCGATAATAGGTTGAAGTTTAAGCTTTCCACTAGTAGCACATTGGAAATGCTTAAGTCATTAGATATTGCAATCTTACCAAGCCCTTTGACCTTGCCTTTGCCATTGTCACCAAATGTGATACTATCAATCCCATTGCTCTTGTTTTCACTGATTGAATTGAACATTCTTGGATCATCGGTCATGTATTGTGTGCACCCACTATCAAGCACCCAATGCCTTCCTCTGGCTTTATAATTGACCTACAAAAGAAGATCAATTCTTTTTAGGTACCCAAACTTGCTTGGGTGTAACACCCCGGGTGTTTAAAATACTAAAACTTGCCATGACATCATATGCATTGCAAAGCATTTGGACATATTGAAAACTTGGATATGCAATTACTAAAACAAGTTTACTTAATGTTGTATGTGTTGAATTGTGTTGTTTGAATCAAGTTTGAAATACTTGTATTGTTTTGAAATTTCGAAAACCCTGATTTTCAGCATTTAAATCCTACCTTGAAAATCCATTTCAAAATCTAAGCATTTTTTGGGGTTGAGCCCAAAAGCAAAAGTGTAGAGCTTGACAAGTTATACAAAGTTTGTTTTTGGAGTTTTTCAAGTTGTTTAGAAAAATTTTGAGTAATTCAAAAAGGCGTAATTCGTTAAATTTCCCTATTCAAATTCAAAAGTTCATTTCAAAATCTAGACCGAATTAGGAGATGGTTATAAAAGAAAAGTTGAAGAACTTTTGATTTGGAACAACTTTTGTTTTTGGAGATTTTTGAGTTGTTATGAAAATTTGAGAGTAATTTGTGAATTTTGGCGAATGGCATTTCTGTAATTTGAGTGAACAGTGTCCACCGCCGAAGCTACATTGCCGGCGTTTCCTTCTTCGGCGTTCCAGGCGCGGTCGTGGCCATTTTGGCATCGTGCTAGCATGGTGAAGGCCACAGCGCAGCTTCCTCGAGCTTCTTGGCCCCCTTTATAGCCTGAGCCGCCGTCGTCTTTGCCCTTTCTTCTTGCTCTGTTTTCCCGTCGCCGCTGCTCCACTCCGGCGAGCCCGTGCCGTCGTTGTCGTGCTCCACCGTCACTGATAAGCTAGTCCTAGCTCCGCCTTAACCTTACGCGTCCAACCGACCCATCAATTCAGCTTAATTTCGCTGGGAACCGCCACTCGTCGTGTTTCTTCTCCACGGCCGGCAGCCCCGCCGTCGAGCCCGCGTCGCCGTGGCCAGCGCGCTACGGTGAGTCTCTGCCCTTGCCGAGTCTTGCTTCGGCTTCGTCGCAATGATGTAGTGCTTTGTGACCCATTGATTTCTCATTTTGACCACCACAGCTACCGGAGCATCGCCGTCGTCGAAGATCGCTCCGCCGTGACCGCTGTCAATGTCGACCCGTGTCATCGTAGCTTATCCGGTCTCGTTCTTTGCTCCAACGTGTTCGTGGTGAGCTACTGGACCTTCCCATGCCCTCTGTTTCCCCGTTTTCGGCTTTGTTTCGCCGGCGTTGTGTCGCCGTGCCACCGCAGCCGCCATGGCCGGCGTAGTGCTCGGTCCAGGCAGTAATTGGTCGCGTTTGTGCCACAAATCGGTGCGCCGTGATGTAGTGATCATGTTAGTGCCTTCGCCGTCGCCGTTGATCTCGCCGTCGCCGAGATATCGCCGGTCAGCGCCATCATCGCCATAGTCAACGTCGGAGGTTGAAGATGACATGTGGGACCCGGGTGTCAGTGACTCAGCATTCTAAGTGGATTTTCTATTTTTCAGAATTAAATGAATAGTGCTGTAATTTGTTATTTTTGTGTAGAATTATTTAGAGCTCCAAAAATTATGAAAATTTTTGTGTGAATTCTCTATGATGTATATTATATAAAAAAATTTGAAATATTGATTTTCAGTATTTTTGGGGTATGATAAAAATTGCTCAATTAATTAATAAATGACTTTCCATGATTTTTCTAGGCTTATTTACTTGTCCAAAAATTATGAAATTTGTTTTGCCACTTAGTTATCATGTAATGAACATTTACTAAAATTTTGAGCTCAATTAGAATAAGTTGATTTATTTCATAATTTTAATTAAATAATTAATTCATAAAAGCAAATAGTAACCTTTAGTGATTTAGGTTTTGTTTGTAATTTTGGATTGAGTGATGACCTTGGGTCATTTGTTGATAATGATCCTTGGCAGTTGATGTATGTGTTACGAAAAAGATTTAGTTTGTTTGACTTGCAACTATACCGCGAAGGAAAGTTGTATTCAAATTGTTAATTTTTGTATCCATCATCGAGCATCATATTTCGTATTCCGCATCATGTTAAACGTGGCATTGTTATTACATGTAGTGAACGAAGGTGAACACGTGGTAGTTAATCAAGCTATTGAGGAGGTTAATCCGTCTGTTGAGGTCGGATCGAATACTTGTGTGACGTCGCGGGAATCAGACTTTTCCGTCAACGAAGGCAAGCCCCGGATGCATACAACCCTACCTTGTGTTTTACAAATTAATTTCGCTTTTGCTTTCCGTTACTGCATTAAGTGATTAGGAGTTAAGTAAGAGCCTAATTGGTGCATTACCATCCTTGTTATTCCATATTTACCATATTACCAGTTTTAAACTCGTATATGCCTAGTTTTGCTTAGCTATGCGTAGAACGATGAAAGTCGAGTGATTACCTGCCACCTGCAAGTTTTAAATGGAACCTTGGTTACTTATGTTATCATGTGATATGGGAATGTGGAGTAATAAATCTAGACTGGGCGGACTCGGTGTGTGTGAGCCACAAGACATGGAGGTCTTGTGAGCGGGTTCTTTCCGCCTGTGTCGATTAAGGCACGTCCGTTGTTGAATTGCATGAGGTGAGAATTTGTAGTACTAACCACATACTCCGGTAAGCCTGAACTTGGCGATTCTATTACGAGAATGGCTACTCGCGCACTGGGAGTGGAGAGATAGCGGGAATAGCATGTACCCACGTGGCTATGGGCTGGATTGGTGGAGTACTGTATTCTCAGGTGGCGTGGACCCGTTCTTGTTTTAGAGGATCCGAGGGTAGGTTGGTATATGTAGGTCAGGGACCTGCATATGTCGTGTGGTCTGGAAGTCCTAGCTGGGTTTATAATCGGTTCGAATCGTCGTTGCTCCTCGGTTATGGAGACTCAACTCACTGTTCATCATCGTAGTACTAATAACTAGAACTCAAATAAGGCTTGTGAAGGTGTTGGATATGAAGTTTCATGATCTCATCATGGATTGTGTCAGCTTTGTATATGATTTTATGAAGCTTTCTATATAAAGAATTTTGTTAAAGAGCTTTTACGCAAAATAACTTTGATTATTGTTAAAGCCATACCTTGAATCCTATAAACCTGCATTCCTGAGTTATCAGTCCTTATTTCGGTCCTAGGAAGGACTCTCCAATGGTAAAGTGCTAAGCACTCTCCATTTTTTCTCCATTTTAAGTGCTAAGCACTCTCCAAATTTTGCCATGGTCAAGTGCTAAGCACTCTCCAAAATTTGCCATGGTCAAGTGCTAAGCACTCTCCTATGTTCTACACGGTATAGTGCTAAGTGCTCTCCATTTTCTCAATGGTATAGTGCTAAGCACTCTCCATTTTCTCCATGGTTTAAGTTCTAAGCACTCTCCAATCTCTCCAATGGTAAAGTGCTAAGCACTCTCCAAATTTCACCACGGTCAAGTGCTAAGCACTCTCCAAATTTTGCCACGGTCAAGTGCTAAGCACTCTCCTATGTTCTCCACGGTATAGTGCTAAGCACTCTCCAATTTCTCCACGGTATAGTGCTAAGCACTCTCCAATTTCTCCATGGTATAGTGCTAAGCACTCTCCATTTTCTCCATGATATAGTGCTAAGAAATCTCCATTTTCTCCATGGTTTAAGTGCTAAGCACTCTCCAATTTTCTCCAACGGTAAAGTGCTAAGGACTCTCCATTTTTTTCTCTATTTTTAAGTGCTCAACACTCTACAAATTTTAATGCAATGTCTAGTGCTAAGCATGGAGATTTCATCCTTTTCACTTGTTTCTTTGATCCTGCTACAAGATGCTGCTCTATCTTACAGTAGGCTCGGGGACTAAGTGTGTACACTTCACCTAGCAGTGAGTGTACAGGTTTTCCTCTTACTAGTCTTCAGCTAAGCTGGGGGTTGGTTGTGTGCTCGTGTAAGCTAGGACTCAGTTATTCTAACTAACTAATCGTTGTACTTCTTTGATCCTGACATCAGGTGCATTCTTCACCTACTGTGAGGCTCACGGACGATAATGTATACATTGCACCTTGTGGTGCTTGTATCAAATTTAATGGTTGGCTAAGTTCCCATTTTTCTTTCTTGTCATTGATATTCTTTGATCCTGACACCAAGTGTCTTCTTCACCTACTGTCAGGCTTGGGGACTACAATGTATACATTGCACCTTGCGGCGCATGTATCAATACTAACATCCTCTTTGACTAAGTCATGGATGATGATCATCTGACTTCACCTACGAAGCCTAAGTGTGTACACTTCACCTAAGGTGGAGAATTTTTCAATTTAATATTGAGCCCCATACATCCTTCCAGCAAGCCTTACTTGGCTAAGTTCGAGATCGATTAACCTGTTAAACTAGTCGGCTCCTAATTTCACCACTCAAGTCACCGGTTACACTGGTCGGCTATGACTTTCACCGCTCAGGCCACTAGTTTAACTAGTTGGCTTCGACTATCACCGCATAGGTCACCAATTTAATAGGTTGGTGTAACACCCCAAAATTTGCCTCTTTTGAAAATAGGTTTAAAATGGTTTATTTATGAATTTTGTGCTCATGACAATGTAGGAAATAAAACTTTTTGTTAAATTGAAATTTATCATAAGATAGCAACATGAGTGTGCATACATGCTGTGGCATATTACTTTTCTATATTGAGTGGTTTGATTCAAAATTCAAAACCAAAATTCAAAACTCATTTGAAAAAAGTTTGAAAAGAGAGGAAAAGAAAAAAAATAGAAATTCTTCCCTCTCTCTTTTGGCCCGGGTGGCTGCTTAGCCCGGCCCGCTTCTCTTCCTTTCCCATGGCCCACATTTTTCTTTTCCTCCTCATGAGGCCCAGCTCTGCTTCCCACTTTCCGTTTTCCATAGGCCCGCTCTTGGGCCGGCACAATAGAAGCCTGCACAGTCGCGCATCGGTCCAGCGTCGCCCGCCGCTCCCTTCTCCTCTCTCTCTCTCTGACAAGCCGGTCCCGCTCTTGCACTCGCCGATAGGTGGGCCATCCCGGTCAGCTCCATCCCCTCCACTAGCTCGTGACCAACATGGACTCCACCGCTGCTGCCGTCTGACTCCACGCTGCCCCCATCTTGTTCCTTGTCATGCGCACCAAGCAGCCTAGCCTCTTAAATAGCTGCCCCAAGCTACACTGCCTCCACCTAACCCTCTAACGCCAGCTGCCGCCCTCACCGAGTTGCTGAGTCGCTGCAAACCTAGCACCGCCACCATGGCCGTCTGCCACGCCGCGCGCCACGCCGCCTCCGTTCGCATTGCGCCTTGGTAAGGTATCTAGCCGAGCTCGCCTTGATTTGCTGTCTCTCCCCGTGCCCTTGTTTCTCTCAGTCGTGGACTATAGGCCAAGAACCGCTAGTGTCGCTCGCTCCGGCCATGGCGCCACCGTCAGTCCTCATCGTCGGCCAGCCGGCGTCGTCTTTTCTCCTCCCGAATCAATCCTATTCATCCGATTCCGATCCGACGGTCGAGATTGTATGATACCCTTTCAGCTTCGCACATTTGCTAAAGAGTCCCTTGAGTTTTTGAATATAGAACCCACAGTCCACTCTCTAGATCTAATCTCATCTGTCTAACTCTAATCCAACGGCTTACATTCCTCCATACCCCTTCGCCTTGTTAATTTTTCATAAAAACCCCTCTGGTTTTCTATGTTCTAACCCGCCGTCCTTGGTTTCTTTCAAAAGAGCCCTGAACTTTTGCTAAATAGGATCTGCAGTCCCCGGCTGATTTAAAAATCAGATTTTATTTATTTTAATTTGAAAATTAAGTTCTGTCTATTTACAAAATTGCCATTACCTTCTGTAGGCTATATCTTCTCTGTTTTAACTCCGATTTGACCCGTTCAACTTGCATTAGGTTCATAATTTCATAATCTACATGTTCATACTATTGATAGATATGTTTTCAACTTTTAAAATTCAAGGTTAGATTTAGTCTATTATTTTATTAAAGGAAATCTTGTTTAATTCATATCTTCTATGTTTCAACTACGTTTTAGCCCATTCAAGTTGCGTTGGATTCGTAATGACATAAACTATGCATTGGTAACAATGTTTATCATGTCACTATTTCTGGAATTTCATGGTTTAAACTCTAACTTGAATAATAATTTTGCAACTGGATTTTATAAATAAAATATGATTTGTTTTACTTTAGTTTTATAATTCAAATCTAAATTTGACTTAATTCAATTTATATTATTTATAAATATCTTATGTATATGATTTTATATGGTTAAAATAAATGAAGCCCATAGTTTTTTTCCACGTATAAAGCAAATCTTTCGGTAGTTGTATCTTTTCAACCGTAGCTCTGATTAGAGTGATTTTCGCGTCTGTGTGTTCGTAGCGAGACGTAGATTCACTTTACAAACTTTTCATCTTGATTTTATGATTGGTGTACTGTTCTAATTTAGATCTATTGTTTGCTTCGTGTATGATTGCATGGATACTTGTGTGGTGCTTTATGCTCATGTCTAGTCGATGAGTTATACATGGTGAATCAAGAAGCAGATCTTTGAAGATTTGGATTGGAGTAAGGATCTGAATTTAAGGCAAGTATAGCATGGTTTCTTCCTTGTTGTCCTATTCACCTTTAAGCATTTAATTCATGCAGCATGTGTCTACCTTGATTACCACTAAGGATTTCCTAGTACCTTGTACCTTGTTCCTTGACACATTTGGGTTATTGCATTGGGTAGTATGATGCTAGTGCTCAACTACAACCATGATCTTGTAACTTGACTAATGGAATATGGAATAAACATTAAAAGATGATTTTTAGCAACATGGAACATGGGGGCTAGAGCATTGGGTTGTTTTTAAGGTGCTCTAGATTCCTCCCCCTAAGGACTTATCTGTAAGCGAACATCCATGACTTATAGTCTAACTGTGAGGGCTACATGGCTCTAGATTTAGCTTAGTATGAGGACCTTTTCTAGCTTGTTAGTGATTATATTTATTGGCATAAGAATGGCTTGATGAATCGGGTATAGTGCGGCCTCTGTCCCCTTGTGTATAGGCTACGCGTCATTATGCCATTAGGAAGGGGGGCTCTACATCTGTTTGCTGAGTGAATCTAAGGCCCTAACTTGTTAGACGAACCTTTGAAAGGCTTCATAGTGAACCCTGCCGACCTTCATTGGTAGTGGGTCAAGAGGCTGATCACCTCATGCGAAAGGGTAAATCACAACTCATAGTGAAAGTGTACAACCTCTGTAGAGTGTAAAACTGTTATATTAGCCATGCTCATGGTCAAGAGCGGCCTTGGAACCCTTATGGAATAGACGATGGACATTAATGATACTGATGATGAAGATGCTCACTAATGATTACTATTTATGCTATTCATTAATCATGTTTACTTGATCATGTGTTTATATGGGCTTGTGAATAAACTTGTTGCCGCCCAATTGCTAAAAGATGACTAATTAAAAGCTAATCGCAGTTAAACCAGTATTAGCCTTTTGAGCCTCATGAACCCCATGTTATATATGTTGAGTATGACATATACTTGCACTTGCTTTACTTTTCAATTATTTGGAAAAATCCTGGATGGGTACCAGATTGCTAGTCTAGAGGAGTTAGGCTTGTGATCAACCAATTAGTTGTCCCTGTGAATTGGAGTCTTCACCTAAAGATCGAAGTTATCTTTTCGCTGTATGCTATCTAAGGTTATATCCTTTTATACTAAGTATGTTATATATTAAGCATTATCTATTGATATTACCTTTATTTATAGCTATATGTGAGATTTAACTTCCTAGGCTCACATATGGTGTGTATTGGGTTTTGTCCTTAAAACTGGGTGCTACAGTTGGCTTTGATTTTCACCGTCCAGGTCATCAGCAAAACTGATCGGTGTAATAGAACCGACCAAATCATAAGAACGTAAGTACAAAAACAATCACCGAAGCGATCAAATTCCTATACTTAAGCTCCCATAATCCCGGTAGTCTGGAAATCACGAAGGATTTCAACCAACTCTCGACATACAAACCAAGATCGTAGTGATTCAATACAACACATCATCCGTTACAACATTTCATAATAAGCATTCGGATTACATCCATTAGAGTTTAAATAGAATATTACAAACCAAGTTTGAGTGTGCGGAAGCATCATAGTTTAGTACAAATCATCATAGTTTTCAAATACATTGCCAAGTCTGAGTCATGTCCCACAAAAGCATTATCAGGTACGAGAACTAGTAGAGATCGCGCCTAACGGTCTAGTCTTTGTCCCCAGCTGGGAGAAGGCAGTACTTGCAGCAACCAAAGTAGAACTGGTCATCTACAATAGGTGGGAGATAAACCCTGAGTACAAGAAGGTACTCAGCTAGACTTACCCGTCAAAACCAGAAATAAAAGACACCAAGGATCATGCAAGGCTTTTCAGGTGGGCTAGCTTAACATAGTTGCATAAAAGAGCTTATGATTATAGTAACCAATTTAAACTTAGCATCAAGCTTATCATCTTTTACCTGTCCACTAGATTAGCACCTGTACTAGAGCACTCACTTATTAGGAGCAAACAATATTAACCATAGCAGGTATAATAAGGCTGTCATCATCATATCATTATTTCCAAACCATTATGTTATTTAGTGTATGTACATTGGAGATAAACCCGTCAAGTTCTCACTAACCGGGAGAGACGGTGACTCGAATCGAATTACAACTCAGCTGAGGGGGTATTCCTAACTCTCACCCTGGCATACTTAGCAAGGGTAGCCGTGGGTTACCTTTGGTACAACTCAGGAACCAAATTCGCGGGTTCGATCAGCGCTAGCGCTCTCAGGGATTACCCTTCTGCCAGGATGATCAGGACTTTTAAATCATCTGCCCTTGGACTCACGCCTACGGCTCCCTTCCGAGGCGTACTTTATACTTATCGACTCTCGGCCTGAGTTGAGCTACTCGGCTTCGCGGTCGATCTCTAGACCCAGCCAACTAAGAGAGAGGCATGCGTTCAACATGAACAGGAAAGGCTCCAAGATTCAGTCCGTAATCGACACAAACGGAGTCACTACAAACCGGCAAGCCTCTGTCCGATCTTTATTTCAAATTAAGACTGGTTCTTTTCCACGATAGCAAATATAGCCAACCGTGCCACATGTATCTTCCTATATCTCGCAGGTGACAGGAAATCACCTGACTTCTACCGTGTTTAAGCAGGGCTAAGCACTATGCGAACCTGAGCTACATAGGATTCAGGGTAACAATATCTGGACAAGGATTGGATAACCAATGCAGCAAGTGTTTGCATCCAACGCCTAAACTTAATGCAACAATACATATATATATAACAATAATTACTGTAACTGCATTTCGGAAATTAGGAGGCTTAATATGCTCCGGGGCTTGCCTTTCACAAAGTTACAAGGACGGTGATCCGGGCACTCAATGGCGACCTCGTCTGGCACTTCTCCTGAAGGCTGCACCTCCAGAACCTCTGGTGCTGGCTGCTGTTGCTCGCTCGGTTCCTCGAATTCCAGCAGTGTTACTCCCTCTGGTACACCTATTGCATGCCGATGCATGAGATAAATATCATGGATGCATAAGGAATGACATGATGCTCATGATGAATGAATCACAGTAGGTGTTTACGAAAGCATCACTGGACACTCGTTTACCGAGTAAAATAGCTCTATTCAAATCACTTTAAGCATGTATCTAACTTAACTTAAAGAACAAGATCAACTTACCTAACTTGCATAACCTAAGATAAAGATGCTCATCTTCAGTTAAAGGCCTAACACCTAGGAACATTACCACAAACTTAGAAATAGTAAAGGTATACATAATTTAACATTTAAAGTTTCATATGCATACAAGTAGTCCCTTAATTCAATCACAACCAGAGTTCTACAATTCCAAATGACTTGTATGAGGACATTCTGGAAAGCTTATGAAATTTTCTACAAATCAATGGTAAATAGCAAAGCATGATTCTTATGTTAAGCAAATTAATTTCCAGTAAACCTAGAATCTGTCCAGAAATGATAGGGTTACTAACTTAATTATTTAATGATGATGCAAAAGCCTAATTTGACCAAACCAAGTTTACCAACTTGTTGCACATACCAGAGGAACACTAGAAAGTATAGTGCTAACTTCTAAATAAATTATTTAATATCCTTTTCCAATTTATTTAGTTAATTAGGTGATTAAAGCAATATATAGTAAAACTGTTCATAAAAATCTACAAAAATTACAGTAGCTATTTCATGCTTCACGTAGACTACCATAAAAATTTCAAAGCCATTGAGCAAGCAGAACTTGCTGTATCCAAAATAACAAGTGGCATGTCCATTTTTAGCATAATTAGGAAACCCTATTGAAAAGTGTCAAGCAATAGATTTCTTATTTTTCCTAGCATTATTCTAGCATAAGAATAGCACTCACCAAATTTTACCTTTACTGGATCTATAGAAAAATTATGAAAATTCACACAAGATCCATCCATGCAAACAAGATAATTTTCTATCTCCTACAAACAGTGTCCAAAATTTATGAAAATTTAACTACAAGCTATTCATGATAGGAGAAGTACACCATAAAAATTTCATGCAATTTGGAGCTACCTAGAAAAAAATATAATTACCCCTATTTCTTGCATGATTAAAAGAGATAAATAGAAACTCCTATTTTCATAACAGAACATGGCCTGGATTGTATTTTTAAAAGAAACTAGACCTTATCATGAACTCAACAAAATTAGAACCACATCATATGGATCTATCAACTAGGAGACACATATTTTTGAATATCTATACAAATCTGTGAAATAAATAAAACAAAACAAAACAAGAAAACAAATCTTAGCCACTGTTGGGCCGGCCCGAAGGAACGGCGGCCCATGACGCGTGCGCGAGCGGCCCAGCAATGGCGTAGCCCAGCCAGGCTCCCGCCTAAGCCTCAGCGGCTGACACGCGGGACCCACGCGACAGAGACAGGTAGGGGAGGAGAACAGGGCGGCGGCGAAGCTCATCGCCGGTGACTCCTCCGATGAACCCGACGGTGCTACGGTGTTCGCTACATCAGTGCGCATCTAGCAGTGTCCTTGATTGATGCTATTGGCATGACTACCGGGGTTGGCGATGAGCACGGCGGCACGCGGCCACGGCATGGCCGGCTCCGGCGAGACGACGGCGTCGCAGCCCCTAACGGTGACCCTACGAGCTTCCATAGTGCTCCTAGGACCTAGCGCGAGACAGAGGAGGGATGCAAGGGTGCGAGGACAGCTAGCCGCGTGGAGTGCCATCTCCGGCGAGAACAGCCACGGCGGCGGTGGAAGAAAACGATGCAATCATCCTTACCAAGACTCGATTGGACCGACGGTGAGGTGGAGAAGGTAGAGAAGACCACGGCGAGGCTACTGACGGACTGGGCAACTTGTTTTCGCGGTGGCGAGCATGCACGATGACGGCGACGCGTAGTCAGCGGAGCTGCTGCGGACACAGCGCTGCGCGTGGAGAAGGCGAGAGATGGAAATGGAGCGGTGAGCGCGTTCGGGCAGGAGCTGGCCCTCTTCTGGAGCACGGACGCGCGACGTGGTGACCTCGGCAGCGCATGAATGCCACGCGGCGAGCGTCACCTAAGCCGGTCGGCCATGGCGACACTGACCGTTTTTAGAAAAATCGCGATTCAGTGATCACCGATGATGACTGACAGAGCAAGTTTGACGGTGATTAGCTCCTAATCCGTGATGATCTAGACTATGCCATAGTTAACAAAGTTGATCATCTATATGTGAACTACAACTCTTGTTATTGGAGCTCGAGCTGGTTTGGCTCTGTTAGGGAGATACAAGGTGAAAAAGTTGGGTACATGAAACTGCAAAACACTTAAGGACTTAGAAAATTTCTAAGTATGAAATCAGCATGAAATTCTAACTTGTGGGCCATGTTTGAGATTGTTCTAACCATTTTCATGAAATGATCATAAAACAACTTTTGTTCCTTAATAAATTAGCTACAACTTTTGTAAAGAGTGTATAGCCATGCAAGATCTCTAAGTTGGTCTTTTGAATAAGTCAAACTGTGACAGTCTAGGGGTCAATTCAAGTCAAACCTCTCCCAAGGGGCATTTTGGTCATTTTGATCTACATGAACAATGTCCCAACAAGTAACCTAAGTGTAGTTAAGGTGTAATAGACCATAATCAACCACTTTACAAAATTGTTATACCAACTTCTAATGATCACATGTGATAAAGCAACTAAAACAAGCAATTCACTCATATGTTTCAATCCTATGTTTCACATGTTTCATGACCTTATTGTTATTTTATATTTGTCATATTACTACCCTGTTGTCATGTTTCAAGGTATGAGAAATCCATGTTGCATTCACATGTTGCACTACCACCATTCATAAGCAATAAAGTACGAAACAAGCAGAATATGCGAATGTTGCATACGTATGTTTCAATGACAATGGCCTGATGACATAGATGATGCATATGTTTATGAAATGACATGCAATTTAGTGGAAGCCAAACACCTAGGGTGTTACAGCCCTCCCCCCTTAGAAAAATCTCATCCCGAGATTTGGAAAGCGTACCATTTCGTATAGAAAGTTGGATGATTTTCCTTTAAATAATCTTCCCGCTCCCATGTTGCATCCCGTTCACTATGATTACTCCAAACTACCTTGTATAACTTAACTACTCATGTACGAGTCACTCTTTCTTGAGTATCTAGAACTTGCACGGGCTTCTCCTCATAAGAAAGATCAGATTTCAAGTTGACTTTCCTTATTGCTATTCTTTCCTTGGGAATACGGAGACACTTCTTCAACTGGGACACATGGAATACTAGGAATATAGCTCCCATCTCACATGGTAGATCGAGCTTATATGCTACTCTTCCACTTTTCTCGATAATACGGTAAGGTCCAACATATCGAGGCTCAAGCTTCCTTTTGATTCCAAAACATTTTACTCCTTTCATAGGGGATACCTTCAGATAAACATGATCACCTACTTCAAACTCAATAGGTTTTCTTCTCTTGTCAGCATAGCTCTTTTGTCTAGCCTGAGTGGCAGTCATATTCTTCTGTATAGTTTGGACTTGCTCTTCGGCTTCTTTTACAAAATCAATACCATAGAATCTTCTTTCCCCAGGTTCCACCCAGTTCAAAGGAGTTCTACACTTGCGGCCATAAAGAGCTTCAAAAGGAGCCATTTTGATACTCTCTTGATAACTGTTGTTATAAGAGAATTCAGTGAGAGGTAACCATTCCTCCCAAGAGCCTTTGCAAGAGATAAGACAAGCTCTAAGCATGTCCTCAAGAATTTGATTAACATGCTCAGTCTGTCCTGATGTTTGCGGATGATAGGCAGAACTACGGATTAAATGAGTGCCAAGATTCTAATGTAAGCACTCCCAAAAGCGAGCCGTGAATTGCGGTCCTCTATCTGAAATAATGGATTTGGGTACACCATGGAGACGTACCACTTGTTGAAAGTAAATCTCAGCATAATTGTGCGGGTGATAGGTAGACTTGACCGGAATAAAGTGAGCGGATTTAGTTAGACGATCTACGATAACCCAGATGGAATCACAACCCTTTTTGGTAGTGGGTAGTCCAACAATGAAATCCATGCTAATTTCTTCCCACTTCCAGCCAGGAATAGAGAGTGGCTGCAATAATCCGGGCCTTATGTGAATAGCCTTGACTCTGCAACAGTTATCACACCTTGCCACGTAAGCTGCGATTTCTTTCTTCATCTTGGTCCACCAATAATACAGCTTGAGATCTTGATACATTTTACTGCTACCAGGATGGATGGACAATTTAGAAGAATGGGCTTCAGCCATAATTTGATTTCTAAGTTCTTTGTCTTTGGGTACCACAAGCCTA
The DNA here is from genome assembly GCF_019320115.1 of Miscanthus floridulus. Lineage (NCBI taxonomy): Eukaryota > Viridiplantae > Streptophyta > Magnoliopsida > Poales > Poaceae > Miscanthus > Miscanthus floridulus. Next base: position 51,904,439 of record NC_089597.1, read on the forward strand.
TCATTAAACCAGAGAATTCCCTTGTCATCGACCCTAAAGTGCTTGGTTTCTTTCTCTTTCATCTTTCGCTTGATGTGAAACACACCCACATCAGTCTTCTGGAGTTCGATAATTCGACTTCTAAGAGAGCAATCCACAGTGATATTGTGGAGTACCACAGGATGAAGGAGGTGTGCCAGATGAAAGTCTTCACTAACTAAGGAATTGCAATGGGCCTTTCTGCTTAAGGCATCAGCAACCACATTTGCCTTACCAGGATGGTAGTGCACTTGAAGGTTGTAGTCTTTGATTAATTCTAACCATCGTCATTGATGCATGTTCAACTCGGGTTGAGTAAAGATATACTTGAGGCTTTTATGGTTAGTATAGATGTTGCACACATTACCCAGCAAGTAATGTCTCCAAATTTTCAAGGCATGAACAACTGTGGCTAGTTCTAAGTCATGGGTAGGATAGTTGACTTCATGTTTTTGAAGCTGGTGCGAAGCATAAGCAATGACCCAGCCCTCCTACATAAGAACACACCCCAAACCGGTGCCACATGCATCACAGTAGACATCAAAAGGCTTCTCGATGTCAGGTTGTGCCAATACAGGAGCAGAGGTTAGTAAGGTCCACAAAGTGTGGAAAGCCTCTTCACACTTCAGAGTCCACACAAACTTCTCATCCTTTTGAAGTAGTCGAGTCATGGGCTTGGTGATTTTTGAGAAATCTGGGATAAAGCGACGATAATAGCCAGCCAAACCCAGGAAACTTTGGACTTCTATGACCGTAGTAGGTGCCTTCCACTCAAGGACTTCTTGCACCTTAGTAGGGTCAACCAAAATTCCATCACTAGATAACACATGACCTAGAAAAGGTATCTTGTTTAACCAGAATTCGCACTTGCTGAACTTAGCATAAAGTTGGTTGTTATGTAACCGAGTTAAAACAATTCTCAGATGCTCAGTATGCTCTTCTTCATTATGAGAATATACAAGGATATCATCAATAAACACGACGACAAACTTGTCCAATTCTGGCATGAATATAGAATTCATCAGGTACATAAAGTGTGCCGGAGCATTTGTCAACCCAAAGGACATGATGAGGTATTCGAACAAGCCATAACGAGTAGAGAAAGCTGTCTTAGGTATATCTTTAGGACGAATTTTGATCTAATGGTAGCCAGACCTCAAATCGATCTTGGAGAATACCTTAGCTTTGGAGAGCTGATCAAATAGAATATCGATGCAACGAAGAGGGTATTTGTTCTTGATAGTAACAGCATTAAGGGGGCGATAATCCACGCACATGCGCAATGATTCGTCCTTCTTCTTCACAAAGATGGCCGGATAACCCCAAGGAGAAGAACTAGGCCAAATCAAACCTTTCTTCAATAGCTCATTCAGCTAACTCTTTAAGAGGTAATCTAGGCAAGTCATCAGGGAAGACATCTGGAAACTCATAGACAACCGGTAGATCCTCAATGGCTTTGGCTAGGGTAGCATTGGCTGTATTGTGGATAGAGATATCACGAGATAACTACACTAGAAAACCCTTCTTATCCATAGGATCCCTCAACATTACCACACGGGTTGATGTATCGATCAACACTCCATTCCCGCTCATCCACTTCATTCCTAGGATTACATCGATTCCTACCCCTGGTAGAACTACAAGATCCGTAAGGAACTCTCGATCCCCAATCTCAATCTTTACATCTTTAACTACTTGGTTAGTCAAGATATTATTTCCAGCAGCACTAATACAATAACCACCCTTGATAATTGTAATCACATTCATCTTATGCATAGATGCAAAAGTAGAACTCACAAAGGAATGCAAAGCACCCGAATCAAAGAGCACAACTACAGGGTGATCATTAACAAGGAACTTACCAGCGGTGACCACTTCACCAGTAGGAATTTCCTCCACAGTCGTGTAGTGAACACGCCCCTGACAGACGTTTCCTTGAGCATTCTTGGGAGGATAGGGACACTTATTTGCCCAATGACCCGGCTAGTTACAGTTCCAGCACGGCCTGTTTGCTGGTGGGGCATTGGAGCTGCCCTGCCCAGAGGTATTCTTTGGCAAGGAAATTGTGTACCCCTTGCAGAAACCAGTTTTAGCTTGATTCTTTTTCTGAGGTGGGCGGTACTGGACATTAGCATTGGGTGGACGATACAGGGTCTTGGATACCATTGGAGCCTTAGACTGAGAAGCACCAGCCTCAAAGTTTCTTTTACGGGTCTTGGAAGCAGCATATATCTTATCATTATTCTCCTGAGTCAGGGTGTCACTGATAAACTCATTGAAGGTGACACACTTGCAGTTGCCCATAGACTTCATCAGTTTAGGGGAAAGTCCCCTCTTGAAGCTAGCTATTCTCTTGGCGTCAGTATCAACGAACTCGGGAGCATACCTCGCCAGGTTGTTGAATGCATGGAGGTATTCATTAAGACTCTTGTTGCCTTGGGTTAGCTTCATAAACTCGGTATGCTTAATGGCCATGAGACCAGGAGGGATAAAGTGTCCCCTGAAAGCTGCCTGGAACTGGTCCCAAATGATCTCAACGTTAGCAGGGAAGGTGGTCCTGTGATGGGTCCACCAGATGCCTGCAGGGCCTTGGAGCTGGTGTCCTGCATACGAAGCCTTCATTCCTTCAGTCAAACGGAGCAATCCAAACCTTTGCTCTATCGTGCTCAACCATTCATCAACTTGTAATGGCTCTTCTGCCTCATGAAAGATAGGAGGCTTTGTGTCCATGAAGTCCTTAAAGCTGCTGTACTGGTTTGGCTTGGGTCCCTAGCGGACATGCCGATCCTCGTGGTTAGCCATTTGGCGCATAGCCTTAGCTAGCATGCACTGACTTTCCACGACTGTCTGCATTAGCTCAGCTGGTGTGGGCGGTGGAGGAGGTGGTTGTTCCTCATCTCCCATGCTACGACCGCGACGAAGGTTATAAGCCATCTACAAAATGTATAGCCAATGAGCACTGACGATGTGGAAACTTTTGTAGATGAATTGTATAATTATGCCAAACTGAGTCCATTGGAGAGAATACATTTATATAATCAACAGAGGCACAATCATTCATCACAATCACACAACTCATCAAGCGCGTCAATTGACACATAAATGCGATGAATTTAACCAACAATCGAGATCCATAGACCGCAAAGACAAAATTCATCAAAAGCTCACATACGTGGAGCATAACACGTTTGATAGGTTACATCGAAGCCATAGAGGTTCCAAACTTACATCAAGGGTAACATAGGGTTTGATATTACATCCCAATGATTAACTTGATACAAAGCTACTCGTTCATGCATGAGGATCAACAAAAGACTAGCTCTAGTGCATTAGCTAAGTAGTAAGCTAAACTACGCATCGTCCTCGGAGTCAGTGTCGAAGATCTCTCCTCCATCTTCATCACTAGCAGGCTCTAACTCCTCATCTTCCTCCTCATTAGATGGAATGTTCTCAGGTCCATCGACCTCAATGCCATCATCACCTTCAGCCATGATGACACCAGAGCCCATCTCATCCTCATCATCAGGTGGCAGGAGAGGGTGAAGTTGATTGTGTAACAGGTGAACCTCCTCATGGAGATGGTCATTGTACACTTCGGCAACTGCCACTTGCTGCTCTAGCTCCACCTATCGTGCTCTCAACACATTCTCTTCGTGCCAGGCTTCATTCCATTGGTTCATCACGTGAATCAACATACGTTCACAGTTGCGGTGAGCAACTGTCAACCTCTGAACCTCAAGGGTCTCTTGGTCCCGTTCCTGTGTTACTTGCTCCAAATGGTGCTAAGCCGCATTCCTCTCAGCAGTCACCCAGGCCAGCTTTGCTCTTAGCCTTTTCGCCTCAGTAGGCTCAGGACGGGGCTCACGAGGAGCTAACCGGTGACGAGGCGCCCTGCCTCCAGTGGACTTGCGAGTAGTGAGTTTTGTATGCGCCATCTGTAGCAAAAAGTTGCAACGTAAGGGGAGAATCATTTAAGGGATACGAAATTTAATTAGTCAGGACAATCATATTTTAAAGGGAGGGAATAATGCAAGAAATGCCATGTATGCTTGAACATGATGCATGCACGATCCGTACGTCCTCACAAACCTAGAAAAATTTAAAGGCTAGCGAAATATACGGTGGCATACATACGTTCTCTCGTATATGGTAGCTAGTCGATCTACAACGATACGTTGTTAGTGTACCTGCAGAAAATTTCATTTCAGCCCAGTAATTTCCCAAAATGCATAAAAAGCAAGCAGTAAACTAAATACTTTCCTACATACATCCCCTGATGCATATACTCTAGTATCACAGCTACCCGTTAGAGATACCCACATTTAAGTACTCTCATAGATACATGATTGAACATGTAAGTATGAGAGCAACCACAACTACTCTCCCCTAGACCGACGGTTGGACGTTCATGCTCTCACAACTCCCACTTACCAGAGCGTAGAGGTATTTTGATCCATACATTACCACCCAAGCGGATGGCATCCATACAATAGCACGCCGTATGGACGACGAAATAGAAACAAGTAGGAACCCCCAAGTTAGTACTTTAATAAGCCACCTAAGAGTCCTTATTTGGGCATAAGGGATATGACCACTGGCAATACTTAGTATTTAATTTAGGGTTTTCACAAATACTTTTGTTTTAAATACACAAATGATATGTTTATGTCGAATCTTGCTCTGATGCCAGCTGTAATAGAACCGACCAAATCATAAGAACGTAAGTACAAAAACAATCACCGAAGTGATCAAATTCCTGTACTTAAGCTCCCATAATCCCGGTAGTCCGGAAATCACGAAGGATTTCAACCAACTCTCGACATACAAACCAAGATCATAGTGATTCAACACAACACATCATCCGTTACAACATTTCATAATAAGCATTCGGATTACATCCATCAGAGTTTAAAAAGAATATTACAAACCAAGTTTGAGTGTGCGGAAGCATCATAGTTTAGTACAAATCATCATAGTTTTCAAATACATTGCCAAGTCTAAGTCATGTCCCACAAAAGCATTATCAGGTACGAGAACTAGTAGAGACCGCGCCCAATGGTCTAGTCTTCGTCCCCAGCTAGGAGAAGGCAGTACTTGCAGCAACCAAAGTAGAACTGGTCATCTGCAACAGGTGGGAGATAAACCCTGAGTACGAGAAGGTACTCAGCTAGACTTACCCATCAAAACTAGAAATAAAAGACACCAAGGATCATACAAGGCTTTTCAGGTGGGCTAGCTTGACACAGTTGCATAAAAGAGCTTATGATTATAGTAACCAATTTAAACTTAGCATCAAGCTTATCATCTTTTACCTGTCCACTAGATTAGCACCTGTACTAGAGCACTCACTTATTAGGAGCAAACAATATTAACCATAGCAGGTATAATAAGGCTGTCATCATCATATCATCATTTCTGAACCATTATGTTATTTAGTGTATCTACATTGGAGAAAAGCCCATCAAGTTCTCACTAACCGGGAGAGACGGCGACTCGAATCGAATTACAACTCAGCTAAGGGGGTATTCCTAACTCTCACCCTGGCATACTTAGCAAGGGTAGCCGTGGGTTACCTTTGGTACAACTCAGGAACCAAATTCGCGGGTTCGATCAGCGCCAGCGCTCTTAGGGATTACCCTTCTGCCAGGACGATCAGGACTTTTAAATCACCTGCCCTTGGACTCACGCCTACGGCTCCCTTCCGAGGTGTACTTTATACTTATCTACTCCTGGCCTGAGTTGAGCTACTCGGCTTCGCGGTCGGTCTCCAGACCCGGCCAACTAAGAGAGAGGCATGCGTTCAACATGAACAGGAAAGGCTCCAAGATTCAGTCCTTAATCGACACAGACGGAGTCACTGCAAACCGGCAAGCCTCCGTCCAGTCTTTATTTCAAATTAAGACTGGTTCTTTTCCACGATAGCAAATATAGCCAACCGTGCCACATGTATCTTCCTATATCTCGCAGGTGACAGGAAATCACCTGACTTCTACCATGTTTAAGCAGGGCTAAGCACTATGCGAACCTGAGCTACATAGGATTTAGGGTAACAATATCTGGACAACGATTGGATAACCAATGCAGCAAGTGTTTGCATCCGACGCCTAAACTTAATGCAATAATACATATATATATATAACAATAATTACTATAACTGCATTTTGGAAATTAGGAGGCTTAATATGCTCTGGGGCTTGCCTTTCACAAAGTTGCAAGGACGGTGATCCGGGCACTCAACGGCGACCTCGTTTGGCACTTCTCCTGAAGGCTGCACCTCCTGAACCTCCGGTGCCGACTGCTGCTGCTCGCTCGGTTCCTCGAATTCTAGCAGTGTTACTCCCTCCGGTACACCTATTGCATGCCGATGCACGAGATAAATATCATGGATGCATAAGGAATGACATGATGCTCATGATGAATGAATCACAGTAGGTGTTTACGAAAGCATCACTGGACACTCGTTTACCGAGTAAAATAGCTCTATTCAAATCACTTTAAGCATGTATCTAACTTAACTTAAAGAACAAGATCAACTTACCTAACTTGCATAACCTAAGATAAAGATGCTCATCTTCAGTTAAAGGCCTAACACCTAGGAACATTACCACAAACTTAGAAATAGTAAAGGTATACATAATTTAACATTTAAAGTTTCATATGCATACAAGTAGTCCCTTAATTCAATCACAACCAGAGTTCTACAATTCCAAATGACTTGTATGAGGACATTCTGGAAAGCTTATGAAATTTTCTACAAATCAATGGTAAACAGCAAAGCATGATTCTTATGTTAACCAAATCAATTTCCAGTAAACCTAGAACCTGTCCAGAAATGACAGGGTTACTAACTTAATTATTTAATGATGATGCAAAAGACTAATTTGACCAAACCAAGTTTACCAACTTGTTGCACATACCAGAGGAACACTAGAAAGTATAGTGCTAACTTCTAAATAAATTATTTAGTGTCCTTTTCCAATTTATTTAGTTAATTAGGTGATTAAAGCAATATATAGTAAAACTATTCATAAAAATCTACACAAATTACAGTAGCTATCTCATGCTTCACATAGACTACCATAAAAATTTGAAAGCCATTGAGCAAGCAGAACTTGCTGTATCCAAAATAACAAGTGGCATGTCCATTTTTAGCATAATTAGGAAACCCTATTGAAAAGTGTCAAGCAACAGATTTCTTATTTTTCCTAGCATCATTCTAGCATAAGAATAGCACTCACCAAATTTTACCTTTACTGGATCTATATAAAAATTATGAAAATTCACACAAGATCCATCCATGCAAACAAGATAATTTTCTATCTCCTACAAACAGTGTCCAAAATTTATGAAAATTTAACTACAAGCTATTCATGATATGTGCAGTACACCATAAAAATTTCATGCCATTTGGAGCTACCTAGAAAAAAATATAATTACCCCTATTTCTTGCATGATTAAAAGAGATAAATAGAAACTCCTGTTTTCATAACAGAACATGGCCTGGATTGTATTTTTAATAGAAACTAGACCTTATCATGAACTCAACAAAATTAGAACCACATCATTTGGATCTATCAACTAGGAGATACATATTTTTGAATATCTATACAAATATGTGAAATAAATAAAACAAAACAAAACAAGAAAACAAATCTCAGCCACTGTTGGGCCGGCCCGAAGGAACGGCGGCCCATGACGCGTGCGCGAGTGGCCCAGCAATGGCGCAGCCTAGCCAGGCTCCCGCCTGAGCCTCAGCGGCTGACACACGGGACCCACGCGACAGAGAGACAGGCAGGGGAGGAGAATAGGGCGACGGTGAAGCTCATCGCCGGTGACTCCTCCGACGAACCCGACGGTGCTACGGTGTTCACTACATCAGTGCGCATCTAGCAGTGTCCTTGATTGATGCTATTGGCGCGGCTACCGGGGTTGGCGACGAGCACGGCGGCGCGCGGCCACGGCATGGCCGGCTTCGGCGAGACGATGGCGTCGCAGCCCCTAACGGTGACCCTACGAGCTTCCGCAGTGCTCCTAGGACCTAGCGCGAGACAGAGGAGGGATGGCAAGGGTACGAGGACAGCTGGCCGCATGGAGCGCCATCTCCGGCGAGAACAGCCATGGCGGTGGTGGAAGAAAACAACGCAATCGTCCTTACCAAGACTCGATTGGACCGACAGTGAGGTGGAGAAGGTAGAGAAGACCATGGCGAGGCTACTGACGGACTAGGCAACTTGTTTTCGAGGTGGCGAGCGCGCACGACGATGGCGATGCGCGGTCGGTAATGGCGGAGCTGCTGCAGACATGGCGCTGCGCGCGGAGAAGGCAATTGAGGGAAATGGAGCGGTGAGCGTGTTTGGGCAGGAGCTGGCCCTCTTCTGGAGCGTGGACGCACGACGTGGTGACCTCGGCAGTGCATGAATGCCACGCGGCGAGCGTCGCCTGAGCCGGTCGGCCATGGCGACACTGACCGTTTTCAGAAAAATCGCGATTCAGTGATCACCGACGATGACTGACAGAGCAAGTTTGACGGTGATTAGCTCCTAATCCGTGATGATCTAGACTATGCCATAGTTAACAAAGTTGATCATCTATATGTGAACTACAACTCTTGTTATTGGAGCTCGAGCTGGTTTGGCTCTGTTAGGGAGATACAAGGTGAAAAAGTTGGGTACACGAAACTGCAAAACACCTAAGGACTTAGAAAATTTCTAAGTATGAAATCAGCATGAAATTCTAACTTGTGGGCCATGTTTGAGCTTGTTCTAACCATTTTCATGAAATGATCATAAAACAACTTTTGTTCCTTAATAAATTAGCTACAACTTTTGTAAAGAGTGTATTGCCATGCAAGATCTCTAAGTTAGTCTTTTGAATCAGTCAAACTATGACACTCTAGGGGTCAATTCAAGTCAAACCTCTCCCAAGGGGCATTTTGGTCATTTTGATCTACATGAACAATGTCCCAACAAGTAACCTAAGTGTAGTTAAGGTGTAATAGACCATAATCAACCACTTTACAAAATTGTTATACCAACTTCTAATGATCACATGTGATAAAGCAACTAAAACAAGCAATTCACTCATATGTTTCAATCCTATGTTTCACATGTTTCATGACCTTATTGTTATTTTATATTTGTCATATTACTACCCTGTTGCCATGTTTCAAGGTATGAGAAATCCATGTTGCATTCACATGTTGCACTACCACCATTCATAAGCAATAAAGTACGAAACAAGCAGAATATGCGAATGTTGCATACGTATGTTTCAATGACAATGTCCTGATGACATAGATGATGCATATGTTTATGAAATGACATGCAATTTAGTGGAAGACAAACACCTAGGGTGTTACAATCGACTTTGTGTTAAACTGCTCTAACTTGATCAAGACAGCATTACCAAGCAGATACAAGGCCCTCGGGGACTAGCTGTGGGGGTATGGCCCCCGGTACCCACAAGACAAGACATGGGCCGTGCCCCAAAGGTGGCCCAACCCACAAGATCAAAGCGTGCGGCGTAAGACTACATGAAGATGTGATTTTTTGTATAATACCAAATAGGGTATTTTCCTTGTAATCCTACCCTTCCAGAGTAAGGAGCGGCAGGGGTCCCCTAGACGGGATATATCGAATCTGATACACAATCAATACAAAATAATAGAGCATAGGACGTTGGGTATTACGTCGATTAGACGACATGAACCTGTATAAATCTTGTGTCTTGTGTCTCAGTTACCATCCGGTTCCTGATCACACGCACCCCCATCGATCATCTACTACAGTGGGAATACCCCATGGTAGACTGCCGACTAGATTTCATCGATAGCAATGCTCCATGATTTGTATCAAGTATGGGCCAAACCCACAAGGCCAAAAGGAGGTTCAAATCCAACCTCAATTGGTGGACAGCCTAGTGAAAAAGAACAAAGAAATAAAAAAGAAGCCAGAGCAGAAAAAGGTTAAGCAAATAACAAAAGAAAAGGCCCCAAAAGCCAAACCACCAAAGAAAAACTAAACGGTGTGGAAACCAAAAGAAGGAGCTCCGAAGTCCACCACCACACCACCATGAACAAATAAGAGGTGTGGAGGCCGAAGAAAGAATAGCCCTCTGTCTCCACTCCTCCGGGATCGGGCGCTCCTTCAAGCAAGAACTGAATAGGGAAGGGTCCTACTCATTGGACCTTAAAAGGTGAGTCCTTGCCAAAGGTAAATTGGTAGTTATCTTTATAATTATACTAAAACTTTAAATTTCTAGTTTATGCGCTAATAAAGGATGATGCAATAATACTAATAAAAGGGGTTTGCTTGAAAGTTTGCCTCCTCCCATGTTTTGTACAAAGTATGCTTTGGTTTGGGTATGAATTTTTCTGTGCAATCATATTTTCATAGGCTTTTTAAATTAAGCATGGAGCTTAGGTTAATTAGCCTACCTTGATCAAATATCTAGTTTGACCATTGAACCAAAGTTGCCAATTATAAACATTGGTTGAATAAACAACATAAATTCTAACAAACCATATATAATAAAACAAAGAATCCACTAAAGTTTACCTTTCATCTCCATTAAAAAATCTTAGTTATTTTCTGATGTTCTACATGAAGTATGCTTTGGTGCGGAGTGTGGTTTTTGGTGAATCATACTTCCGTGGACTTTTTAAATTAAGCAAGGTGCTTAGGTTAATCAGTCTATCATGATCAATATGCTAGTTTGATCATTGTACCAAAACTACTAAACATAGATGTTGCTTGATACACTAAATAAAAATGAATAATGTACCTCGGAGTCGTCACCTGGCGACGAGCTAGCTTGGGGTTGGACCCCTGCAAAGGTAAGTACTATCTTTTATTTTTTGCATTTTATTTTTTTATTTTTTGCATTTATTTAATTATTAGCATTTAAAAAAATTGAAAAATATAAATTCCAAAAAAAATGAAATATGATAAAAACAACAAAATTCCACTCTCATATGTGAGTTAAGAATGTTTAGTTTCTCCATTGTTGAAATGATGAATATTTGCTCTGTCTATAATTCATCTATGCCTAGGCTATAACTTAGTGTTCCTCAAGATTTAAGTTTGTTGGCTAAAATGTCTCATCCTAAAACTTGAAACTTGTGGGTTGCAAAAACATGATCCTTTTTAAAGTTGTCGGAGTTTTCAATTTAAAAATGCTAAAATCAAAAGTTCCTCAATGATTATGAATTCCTACCATGACCATATGACATGATTCAAGTTCCAAAACCTTAGTCATATGCTACTTATATACATTGAGTTTTATCAAATTGTTGTGACCCTTGTAGAGATTCTAGTCATGCACCCATGATCAAGATTCACGTACACCCACAAATAAAATGCTAACTCTTACACTGAGAGTTACGCAAAAACATGCTTTTTCCATCCACCTAAAATAAAAACTCCATTCATTCGTCATGAGTCTTTCTCTCCAAAGTTTTCATATGCCAAAAAGAAGTATGGGGCTATGGTAAAAGAGAGAGAGAGACACATGAAGCTCTCAAAATAGCAAAAGAGAAAAAAAAGAATGGAACACAAGAAGGTTCCAAAGTGTTGAAAAGAAAGAAATAAAGATATCCCATACTTCTAAGGCAATTATGAAAAGAGAGAAAGTCATGATCAAAGGAGTACAAAAATATTAGGATTAGGAAAATATTCCACACACTTGCACATCTTGATCAAAGTGTATGACTTGCATCTCCTTGGATCCGATTTTTGACTTAGCAATATATGTGATGTAAGTATGCCTCTCATTCATACCTACCTAAAACTCCAATCAAAGCCTTTTAGAAATAGGATGAAAAGAAGGTAAAATAATCAAATTCCATGGTGAGGATCATACACATTGAGCGATCGAGTGAATCTTTTGAGGAAATTACATTTTATTTTGCAAAACTCATAAAACCTCCAGATAGAAGCTGATCAAAGAATGAATGATTGGTAATTCTGTTAAAACCATTCTATCTTGCAACCACCTAAGACTTGGAAAAGCAATAAGACCCACAGGGATTAAGTTAAAAGGGTGGATAGAATGCCAAACTTATTTAAATTGAGGAAGAATACTTTGTTATAGGCATGACACTTGTGAATTATATTCGACATAGTAGCAACTACTGATCAACAACCAATAACTTAGCTATTTGCTCGAGACGAGCAAAGGTTAAGCTTGGGGGATCTTATTGGCGGTCTTTAATGATCAAATCTGATCACCAACTAAGGTACAAAAAAGGAGAAATTGACAATCTTAAACACATCCATTTACTATTAACCAAGTTCCACATGTATTTGGAGAACATTATTTTGCAGGTCACAAACACTTACCCCCACTTTAGTTTAGTTAGACTGCTCATTTATGGAATTCTCTTATGTGTGTTATTATTCATAACTCTTATCATAAACAACACTTACCCCCACTTTAGTTTAGTTAGTATACTAGTTAGTAGATACATGATAGTGAACTATCAACTTCTTTAACCATTGTTTCCCTGTGGATAAATATGATACTTTGGAATACTCCTGGGTAAAAGATACAACGGTATCCGTGTGCTTGCGGATTTATCTATGTGCGTTTGAAAATACCAACAAGCTTTCAAGCGCCATTACCGTGGAAACAATTGGCGTCAAGATTTTGATACTAGCTTGATATATGCTAATCTAGTTATAACTAGCTTTTGTGGGATTACCCCTGTTCTGTTGAATTGTGGAAAAGATAGGACAACAGACGCCGTTGCGACCTTTTGGCGAGTGTCAACAAAGAAAGAAGAAACATTAAAGAACCTAGGGCGCCTGAACATTCAAGATCCATCAACATTGGAACCCTACTATCTCACAGGTCTGTATAAACATATATATATTGTTCTAACCATGTGTAGATTGGAGAAAAAGGTCGATGTCACAAGAATTTAAATCACATCTCAAGTGATGAATACAGATGTTGCACTACTCACAAATTCCATCATGTGAGTCATGGTAAGTATGATCGAGAAAGGTGAGATAGTCTTGCTCATGGACTTTAAACTTAATGAGTAGTTATCTCTAAATTTTTGCATTCCACTACACGTTTACTTTGAATAATCCATGCATCCACTCCATTTAGTTTAAATTCTCTCATATCAAATCCACAACATATTTAGTTCCTTCCATATATTCATGCCACTTGCATCTTTTATTAAAAAAAATCTCTCACCATGGTCATGCTCTTTCATCTCTATTTGAATAAATCTCTATAATGGTTTAATATTACCTTTTGTTTACTATAGTATGTTTAGGTTTGGAAGTATCTTTATACATCTTTCAAGGTAAGCATGGTGCTTAGTTTAAATCAATAGGTGTGTGACCTTATTTCCAAAGGCTTTTTAAATTAAGCGTGGTGCTTAGGTTAAAATGCCTTCCTTAATCAAATTAGACATGGAGTTTAGTTTGGTTATTGAACTAAAACTTGTTGTTGTAGATACTGGTTATTTTGTTGGACTAACCCCTGTAGAAAACTATCAAACTAAAATTGGGGAAGTCTTGAGATAAATTCACACCGGAGATGAAGCAAGGCATATGAATTCCAAAAACTTTGCTCAAAGAAGACCCAGCTCATTCTTCATGGAAGGAAGAACTGCAAGTTATCTTAAGCCTTGAACCAAGCTAGAATGCAACCAACACATAAAGTTTGTTAATAAAAAAATCTATGCTAAAGCAATCCTAAAACTATTCTTTCATTAGCATAGAGGAAAACTACAAAAGTTATGGACAACAACCCATAATGCAAATTTGTTTTATTTCCTCAGGTATGTGTCCACTAACATTTTGCAGAAAAAATGAGTATAAGCTATGCTTGTTCAGGGTATGAACCTGCAAATGCAGAAATCACCACTATAGCTATAGAAGTGGACGAACATATCGACATGTTATGAGCAACATCAAAGACAACCTAGCATTGAGCCTTTCTAAGACTCAAGCTCAGATGCTAATGAGAAGCAGGATGAAACTCACCTTGTATTAGCCAGAATATGCCTGCTTTCATCATCTTTGAAGGGACTAGCTCATGCATTGGCAACAAGGACCAAGACAACGAGATGCCACTACATCATGGCGTGCATCATTGTGTCAACAAGCATCGGTAATCAATGAGGTCTGTTGATGGTGTCTCATAAGGCCACAAATGACCATGGATGTGAGACGACATCCCTTAGTCATTAGAGATGAAGCTTTCATGCAGTACCAATGAGGTTCCTTCTTTGACCATTAAGACGGCTGACGTATCGCCAACAAACAAAGAAGAACAACTCTCCGCCATGCCATTAGACAATCAAGGAGGAACTTGAGTTTGCATCTGTAATAAACCCCAACTCGTCAACTAAGAATCAACAAAAATCTAGAAAGGTTGATGGAAGAAGAGCATGCAACTATCTGCATCCTCATCTCTAGGATCAGATGGTGCAAAGAAAAGCTAAAAGCATGGGAGTGGTCCTGCTCAATAGACCTAAAACCATGAGTTCTCGCCGACAGTGTCGAGTAACATAAAGGTCCAAGTGAGGGGGAGGAAGGCTGACTTTTCTATAGTAGATACAACCTTGCTCTTCTTCCTCCTAGGCTCCCATCACTCTAACAAGCTTGTTCGCAATCGCTCTGCTCAAAATTGCTTTGTTTCTACAAGTTTGAATATGTTTACAAATTTCATATATGAAAATCAAACTTAAGATATAAATTAAAATCAATCATTGTGAGAAGAAGTTTTTTCAACAATTGAGGCACATTATTTAAAACATGGGATAAAGTTTCTATGCTAATTAAAATGTTAAAATGAATTATGTTGTAGAATAGAAGATGACCTTTAGCTCTATGACAACACTAACCTTGCTTCAAATTATTTGTACATCCCTTTAGGTATGTGTTGTCCACTAATCTTTTGCAGGAATGAAACAATGAATAGAGCAAAAGGTCCAAACAAAATGCCAAGATTCACAAAAGAAAGAAGAAAAAGATGGTATCATAAAAGAATGAGAAAGGAGTGCGATATAGGAGACAAGATGCTCATGAACAGCTCAAGCAAGGAATGCTTCAAAATAGGAAGAAAGGATCACCACAATCATCTACCTTCATCACATGGTGTCATCACGCTCCAATAATGAAGGTAACATCTTAAGGTAAGTGGTCATTATTTAGAAAGCTTCCCTTTGATCTTGGTATTCACATAAACAAAGAAACAAACATATTTGAGTTACAACTTTGCTTGATCCAACCTGATTAACTCAACATGTCTTGTTCCCTAAGCTTGTTCATAACACCACTTTCTTGATCTCATAGACTTAATCAAATGAGCTAAAATATTGCATATCTTATCTTTGGAAGATGATAGTCATAATCATGTAAGGTTTGATACATTATAGATAGTCCTTCCATAGGTTAAGCAACTCCACTCTTATTAACAAATGTATTCAAATGCCACATTAATACTCATCCTTCTGATGTTATCACTCATGTTGTAAATGAATGCACATAATGTCAACTGTAACATGATTCGATGTGCCTAGGCTAGAAAAAATAATAATAAATAAAGTTTTGGTTCTGTTGGTGTCTTTCCACCAGCAGAACCCATGCACTTGATCTCTACCTTGACTTTATGGGTAGAACACACTTCGAGCAAAGTGTGGGGGAGTTGATCCCCTAAATTCTATAAGTGAAAGTTCTGAACTAGCAATAATGATGCACATAAGATGTCACCAGCTTCTACTACTAATGTCTGAACAAGGAGGGAGAACAAGTCAAGAAAGATGAACTTGTTAGACTAAAATCAAATTTAAAACCAAGACGGGGTTGACAAAAGAAGATGGCATCACCATTGGAAGCGCCACTACTGGAGGCACCACCTCAAGAATCCTCATCTTCAAGAGCAAACTGAGGTACAATGCACTTCCACAGCTATCAAGGGAAAGATCTTGAAGCAACCTCAAGTGGGCATCTAGGAGGACGCATGTCTTTCTCTAGACGAGGGTATTATGACTCTCAGGAGGCCTTCCACCACTTCGACAACAGACTTGCAACCATTGAAGAGACAAATGCTGCCATACAAGGTATGTTACACAATCACATATAATGGCAGGTAAGTATGGGACAAGAGATGGCCAGCCTCCAGTAACAATAGCAACACAAAACCAAAATTGGAGGCTCTGTTCCAGCACCTCCACATTCGGCCACCTCGTTGAGCAACCACATCAACAACTAGCTTGGGGGAGGAGCATCCCCCGTGTATCCAGCTAAGTATCTCTTTTCCCTTATTATTTTTACTATTCTTAGTTCGCTTTATATATCTAAAAGAAAGATGAATAACTAAAACAAAATAAAAAGTTATCTTTATAGAAATATATAGTTATAATGCGTGAACTAAAAATGAAAACAAAATAAAAAGAGTGTGTCTAGTTTGCTTTAATTTCTTTTAAGAGCTAAATAAATAAAAAGGGACTCTAAAGATAATCTCTTAAAATGGAAATAATGAATAGTATCTCTGTTGTAATTCCTTTCAAGTACCTAGTTTTTAGCCTTGAATTCTCCCGAGTTTTGGATAAGATTGTTTTGATATAAGGATTTACTCTGAACTTGAAACTCATGGGTAGCATATGCTTGATCTAAGTCTAGGTAATTGACGGATATGATATGAGAAGGTTTGAGCTGGTGTTTATCTTATTCCAAGTGACACCAAAGTTCTAGGGATTTATCTTTTAAAAACACAAAAATGCTACATGATAAGTTCCTGTATGACAAAGCTTGAATTCTCACCAGAGCCACACATGTTATTTAGGCTAGGAAAACTTCCACATATATGCTGCTTACTTTTGCATTGAGTTTTGTCAAGCTTTGTTGACCCTTATGAGAGATTTGTCATGCTCTTAAAATCAAGATCATGTACACACCACCCACATTTACACTACTCCTACACTAGGGGTAGGCATAGAAACATACCTTCTATCTAGATCCACCCAAAAATGTTTTACTCCTACACTAGGAGTGAACACAAAAACATGCTTGATAGGTTTTCCATCCACCAAATAAATGCTCCAAGTTCTTGTTGCTATCGCTCAAAATTTTTGTTGCAGAAAAGAGACATGGGGCTATGTAGAAGTTATTCATAACAAAAGGAAAAAAGAAGTGGAAAAAAATAGACACAAAAGTGTCTGAGATATTTAAAACAATGGGTACTTAGATGCCTGCCTGAAAAAAAAGAAAGAGAGATGAATAAGATAGCCCCTGTTCTGTAGCAAATGTTTCCAAGTTTCAAAAGAGAGATATGTTTTCAAGGAGCATAGTAGAATTATAGGTTAGCCACCACATATATCCACACACATGCACATCTTGATTTGATTGTATGACTCAACTCTCTTTGGATCCATTGTTTGACTTTACAATATATGCATTGCAAGAATGCTCTAGCTTTCTCCCTACTTATGAACTCCACATAAGCCTTAGTGGTAGGAAGAGAAAAAGGCATATTGGTAAGGATACACAAATACCACATATATTGAGAGCCTTGAGAGTGTCATACAATGGAATTTCTAAGTTTTATTTTGAAAACTTATAAAAACTCCGAAACAATGGTTGAACAAAGAACTTGAGACATAGCGCTTGACTTGATTATTCTGTCTTTCAATTGTTCAAGACCCAAGTGAAGGCTAAGAAGACCCATGGTTGAAGGTAATATGGGTAAGTTTGAAAGTCAGATCAGTTTATTCTAATCCGGAGGAGAATTCTTGATTGAACGCCTGTGTAGTTTTGAGGCGTGGAACATTGTAGCAACTCCTAATCCATTGCTGAGTTTAGATTTGCTCGGGGACTGGCAAAGGTTAAGCTTGGGGGAGCTTGTTGATGGTCACTAACATCAATTATAAAACATCAACATAACCTGCATTTATATTTAATTACATCAACAAACATAGGTACAGGGGTTTAAACTAATGAATTCCATGAGCTTTGGTAAATATTTGTATGTAGAAGGATTTAGCTCTCGAGACCACTGTCATACACTCCAAACAAGCAAACCAACAACAACAAGTGATTCAACCCGTAAAAACTATGAAAGACAACTCTAGAAAGTTCCAGAAGACACCACACCGAAGCTTGGGCCAAACGACCATTAAAGTGGGCCGGTTGGCCCAGCCCATAGGCTGGCTAGCCTGTCACGAAGCCCACTCGCCCTCCGCTGCCTCGTATTGCTTCCTACGATCTACACTGTTGATTTTAAGGCAATTTTAGGTCAGTTTATCCAACGGTGGTCGAGGGAGTTGACGTGGATCGATGATGTGGCAATCCTTGCCCCCTAGTCCATCTTGATTCCTTACCCCCTACTCCACCTCGGCCTATATATAGTAGCCTCTACCCCCTCCCTAGAGGCCATCCTAAAACCCTAATTCATATCCTCCTCATCAGGATCAGAGCCAACTCTCAAGAAGTAGAAGTAGAATAGCTCTAGTTGAGAGTTAGGGAGAGTTGAGCCTTGCTCAGGTTCTGGAGAAATCTTTGGAGGTCGGGTATATTTTTGTATCTTACCTTTGCAAGACTTATGCTTTAATATAGTTATCTTCTCTATTCACTTTTATGCCTTTCATGTGTATGGTTAGTATAGTTATCATATCTTAGCATGGGATCTTTGGTCGCATTGAGTGCTCTAGTTATTATATGTGATTAGAGTAGTAATTAATAGTGTAGACGCGGTGTCTAGACTATGAGTTACCTGAGATTGCTCCCAACCCCGCGGATAGTTGTGGTAGCCCCAGGTGGTGACAGCCCTGATGGCCGACGTAGTCCATCACGTTTGGGTTGGTGTTTGTTGGACCATAGTTGGAGCTTCCTAGTCCTTTTCTCATCCCTTTCTGTGGCTAGTGTTCTGATGTCCCGAAGTGCTATTGTGTGTGATCACTATATTTACCCATGAGTTAATTCTACCCTATAGAACCAAAGTAATAGAGAAGTATTTAGGAACCTTAAACTTAACCGTTGTCCTCTCAACTTAGCTAGACTGCTCATTTATGGAATTCTCTTATGTGTGTTATTATTCATAACTCTTATCATAAACAACACTTACCCCCACTTTATTTTAGTTAGTATACTAGTTAGTAGATACATGATAGTGAACTATCAACTTCTTTAACCATTGTTTCCCTATGGATAAATACGATACTCTAGAATACTCCTAGGTGAAAGCTACAATGGTATCTGTGTGCTTGCATATTTATCTGTGTGCATTTATAAATAACAACACTAACCCCCTTTCGAGAGGGGATGCAGGATTTGGCCCATGACCTCCTAATCACCTCATCCGAGCATGTCAGTAGCAAAAGCCGATCACATCGAAGCACAAGAAGCAAACACCGTGAAAGACAAAGTGACACGCATAAGTTGTTCTTTGAATTAAAGTAACAAACTAGCCTTTCATTAAGATTGGAATGACCATAGATACAATCTATGGATCAAAGAAGGCAGCAAGGACAATGTTTCCCGCATGTGTGGCTGCCATGATGGCCTCCACGGTGGCGGTAAAGTCAGCAGTGAGCTCCTCCTTCTCCTCCACATCGGCATCAATTGGGAAGCCAGGTTTAAACAGGCAGAGATCGTGCCTAGAATAAAGCTACGCCATGGCCAGGGCTAAGGTAGCCCCATGGTGCACCCTGGTAAGGGCCATCATCCTAACCTAAGCTAGCATGGCCTACAGATGGTCCTCAAGCTATACATCCCTTGCGTTCACGTCATTGATGACGACGAGGGCCGCCTCTCAAAGAGCGGCCAACTCCTCCTCTAGGGCTAACAACACCAAAAACCATCAAAACAAGGCCATGAACATTTGGATAGAGCTTCTTGACGAAGGAAACCTTACTGATTGTCATGGCCTGAGCATCGGTAGTTACCGCCCGGGCATTAGTAGTCTCATGCTCCAAGGCAACAAGGGCAGTCTAGACAACATCAATGTAGAGCACGAGCCAACTAACCTCGCCCCCTAGGTCAGAGCGTGGGTCGCAAGCCGCATCCCAATTATGGAGGGGCTCGTGGACTTCCCGGAAGCTAGGGGGAGACAACCCCGCTGGTTTCGTAGGGCGTGTGTCCAAAGAGCGGGCGACACTGGAAAACCGCCCAACCTCTAGCGTCGCGGTGTGAGAAATGGCCCTAAAAAGATTAAGGAGATTAGAGTGGAATGACTCTAGAAACTAAGAACAAGACTGCCTTACCCAAGGCACCACAAATGGGAGCAAAGACGTGGCGAAGGCCCGCTCCCCTCCTGAGGGTTCTCTGCTGAGCACTTCCCATGGTCCATCTCTTCGGCCAAGGAAGCGACTGGCTCGAGGATGGAGAGAAGGTGAAGGAGTACCACAGGAAGACAGAGAAGAGTGGTTGCCTCGCTCTTACCTCTCTTGTAGATTTATGGCTAAACTAGGCACACTGGGCTCTCTGGGTTTCATGCAAAATTAATACAAATTTAATTGTTGTGGATTTCCAAGCAACATGTTATAGCGGGTGCAGTCAGAAAAAGAGTAATAGATATTGTCCAACAAGTTGCAATCACATAGTATCAGATGTTCACGCATGTGCATTTAGAAAAGAGTAGTACACATTGTGCCAATGATTAACATTTATACAATGCCTGACGCGGGTGAAAGCATTTAGTCATTGTCCTACATGTTACAATCACATAGTATCAGACTTTCTCGTGTGTGCATTCAAAAAAGAGTAGTACACATTGTGCCAATGATTAACATTTATACAATGCCTAGCGCAGGTGAAAGCATTCAATCATTGTCCGGCGCATTATAATCACGTAGTTTTGGACTTTCTCGTGTGTGCATTTAGAAAATAGTAATACACATTCTGCCAACAATTAACATTTACAATGCCTGACGTAGGTGCAATCATCAAGTGGTCAACCCACACGTCCGTAGCTACCATTCCTCCCTACGGCGGCTTGTTGTGGACATTTCCAAGTCCGTGCTTTAGGTAAGGAATGATGACACCATAGACAAACCTGTTCCAAATGTCATGCCAAGCCACTTGCTTCCATGGCAGCACAATGTCATACTTTTGTGGGCATTTTCACTAGTACACTTCAATAGGAACTTTTGGACCATGATCAACACCTTGGTGAGCATCAACTGTAGCCAGTCCTAGTCAATGGTTGACATCCATGGCTACAAAAATACATTAATTGGAACAATCTCCTAGGAAGCATCGTACCTGTCGGCAGCGCTGGACAGTCCGAGCAACACTACATCATGCAGGAATTCCCTAGCGTGAGGGAACTCTGGCGGTAGTTTGTGCAAGAACTATACCTATTGTTCCTGCTATGGGAACCTAGTGGGAGTCCATGTCTCCTTCAACCATATAATAATGGGGTCAACCACCAGTTCAATGAGCAGCCTGGCATATGGCGAGGAGGTAGACCCGTCATCCAAGAGTATGTACTTGAGCTTGCCCACCGCATCCATCTTCCTATTCAGCTACTCTAGTGGATCGTACCATGTCAACTACTTGAACATCTCTTGCATGATAGGGACCAACATCTTGCGTGATATGTCTGGTAGGGACATCTCCTTGTAATAGGAGGGATACTCAGTCAGCAACTTCGTGTACTCACTGATAACCGTATCCAAGATGACCTCGGTGTGGCTCTCCTACGGGCTTGGTGGTTGCATGACCTCGTCATCATGAGGACTCAAATTGCTTCAGCCATCGTCATTAGATGAGGTTGAATTGTTGGAGGGATTGTTGGCTGTAGGGATGATGTAGGAGGCATCAACGTTGTCGATGCCAAGACCCGAGTACCTATGGCACAGTCGCACCAGGATGACATTTCTGTCCCCCTGGTGGTGCCATCCAAGGCCATGGCTAGCACTATAGCCCATGCGTTCCATTATCCGGTGAACCGCTAAGTTGTTTACAATGGTCATCATCAGTGCCATTAGACAAGGTGACACTCGATGCACATCCAGCGAAGTGGAATGGCCAAACCACGACGCTAGGCCCCTAGAGACAAATGGCATGGGTTGCCTATAATCGATGGCAGCAATGGGCATGGCGCCACTATCATCAGCAATCGCTGCACCATCAGCATCAACAACCATGACACTAGGCATAGCGCTAGTGTTGTGCTCTGCTGGCGCCGTATGCTAGATGTTGCCACCGAAGGGCTCGTTAGAGGCCATGGGAAGCGGCGACAGTCGTATGGATGGATGTCACAACAAAGTGGGAGGTGAAAGAAGTTATGCACTACTAACTTTTTCACTTAAGTATGGGAATGTGTTGCGGTAGTTCCAAACACTTGATGGAGGATGATCAGTAACTACTACATCAATGCAGTTGAATTGAGATTGGGCCACGTTCGTCGCCTCGCCATGGGCATCGTAACCATCAAAGTTTGCCCTTTCTAATTGAAGGACGTGGGTGTATAGCTATTGAGATTTTTGGTACCCTAAGATAGTTTGACCCTATGAAATAACTATGAGTCGATGAACAACGAAATACTGCGAGTCGATGAACAACAAAATATAGACCATGTCAACTCTTGCGCCGAGTTCACCACAACCATCCGTCGTTCATCTTGCGCACCTCCACCTTGAGCTTAGCTTCATCATACACCTGCTCATCCTCCCATTCCTCATCCTCATCATCGCTGTAGGTGGCCTCATGGATCACACTAAAGAAGCAGGTGTCACCGATGTTGAGGTGGTTGCTTGCGTAGAACTTATCCCACCTATACTTGAATGATGTGCGCACTTTGTTGTTCATGTGGGTCCTCTCCAAGGCCATGAACCAGGACTACCCAGCCATTTGTAGCTCGATGGCTTGCTGCTGGTGGTGGTCGTGCACTACCTCAAAGTCCACTGGCACGTTCTTTGCCTCACACAAAAAAAGATTGATGAGAAAGATGACATTGGTAAGTTCTGCCTCTCGCGCGAGTGCTCACTAGATACTTTGCTTTGAGGTGATACTTTTTAGGATCACTGCAAAACTCCTCGGCTCCACGATGGTAGGGAGAGCTAATTACTGCCGGCCTCAAATTCATGCGGGTACTACTTGCGGTAGGTGATAAGGTCAAAGATCTTGACATTAATCTGTGACTGGCCGTCATACCACAATACAAGAGAGAACCCATCTTGGAGGTCGAGGGCACGGGCGAAGTGCTTCCATCCCCGGTGGAGGTACAAGTGACCACCATCAGGGAACACCTCCACCTTCCACCGAGCCAGGCTCTGCTCGTCGTCTAGACAAAGCTCAAGTTTACGGTGACCTCCGATGGCTCAGGCCATTACAGTCGGCAGTTTCTATGTGCACAATGATCAACATAACCAGATAGAGGGACAAGTTCATTCCCAAAGGCAAACCCTAGTAGATCGGATTCAGCACACAAAAAATGGGCACTTACCAATGTTTTTACATACAATCCAAGAAGAAGGATCTTCATGCACTCTAGGTCACTCTAGCTTAGTCCTACCATGTCTTCTTGCATCCCCGCCGTGCCAACTAGGGAACTTGATAGTTTTGAGAAATCCTTACTGGTATGTCTCTGTTCTTGTTCTCCCCTCATGGGTGGGGGGCTTTCTTTTTCTATGTTTCTGGTGTTGTCACAAATGCAAGGAGTGCACACAGTGTTAGGGCATCAGTGGAGGAGCTATCATGTAGTAAAAACCAGTGTCAACACTAACGCTGTCTCATCGGCGTAAATGGAGGAGACATGCTCTGTTTTCATCAGTGTACACTTGGGAACCTCAATACTCCTACATCTCTGGTCAAACACGCCTTCTGTGATATGACTAGTTGAGGTTCCCGAGGGAGTGTGACAGCACCTAAGGGGTGAAAAGACCAATCACCACCGCATCAGGCTTTCAAGTCTCAACCATGTCATGGTGGTCAATTCACTCTTGTCTAGCTTTCATCCTACATTCACTTCGCTCTTAGCAGCCGCGTATGGTTTCTTTGAGAGGAGCAAGTCTCGGCAACCAGAAAGTCCTGCCACCGTATATTTGAACGTGTTGTATAGTATTCGTGTCATACACATTTGTGCAAACATTTTTGTTCACAAAGGAACATTTACCATTATCTCGTTGAACACGTGATAGTTCACAAAGGAGCATTGTAAATCTGACTGGGCTGGACACATCTCACTCTTGCCAACAGCGCAATGGTTGCTTTGTGCCTCCATTTGGTGAACCAAACACGTATCAATAGTAGTAGTCATGAGTTGCTCTGATCATGCTCAAAATGAGTGGCTCTGATCCATTGTGAACCCAACTCTTCTTATTGCATGTGTCTGATAAAAATTGTTGAACTTGCAATAGCCATGCAGTGAGGAGTTCATCTGAACAAGTCTTGGCTCAATCTAATGCACAATAGAGGAGGCATAGATGTTGCATTTTTTGTTGGATAGTAAGTGTACCCATCTCTAGCTAGCCGCTGCATGTGTCTACAAAAACAACCAAGAGAAATTGCTTACAAAAGCAACTCCTCTTCAATCTTTAGTCTACCCCTCGACTATTGTGACTGCTTGGATAGGAGTGGAAAGACCTATCACAACCGCATCAAGCTTTCAAGTCTCAACCATGTCATGGTGGTCAAAATCTCTTAAATTTTCACTCATGTCCAGCTTTCATCCTACATTCACTTTGCTCTTGGCAACCGTGCAAGTCCTGTTGCTGTATATTTGAACGCATCGGATAGTATACGTGCCGTATGCATTTGTGCAAATGTACTCCAGGCTGCATGTCATACATTATGAAAAACATTACTTTCTTCTAGGAATTAAATTAAAAGCCAAGCAAAACACGGTACACGTGACCACGCCCCTACTACTTGTAATAATAATATTGGATGAAATGACGAGTGAGTGTAGTCGATCACAAACTATGAAATTTTACTATGCACGCCAGAAAGTCCGCTGGCCGCACAATTGATGTTGTCAGGCCAAGACGCACACTGTCTCATTAGCTTAAATGGAGGAGACATGCTCTGTTTTTGCAGCCACCGGTGTAATATGGTTGCGATTCCCAAGGGAGCGCGATGGCACCCACCTCCATGAAAGATAAAATCTTCACAGAGTATCTTACCTTAGAAGCCTTAGCATCCCTATGTATAAATAAATCTTTATGGAGTATCTTGCCTTAGAAGCCTGAGCGTCCCTATGTATACATAAAGCATGGCATCGCTCCAATTCATATTGTTTACCATTCCACCTTCCATTACGCAAAAGCCCTCTCCTCGCCACCCACCTCCACCACCTTGTTGGTTGCCATGAAGGCCATTGGTGGCCTGGCTATAGTCCCCACTTCGTTTAGTGGTTCGGTGGAAGCGGGCTGATGGCTCACCCCGGGTTGGTGTCGATAGAGGCGACAACAATGTCTAGTCCTAGTAGATTGGTGTTCCTGTTGTTGAGACTCACGCCATCCCCTAGGCTGTTGCTCTCCCTATTGCCCTCGGCGATGACACTAACGCCACCAGCACTAGTGGTTCGCTCACCACCACCAGCCCCAGTGCGGTCCCACTCGCCGTTGCTAGGTCCGCTCACCGTCGCCTGATCCACTACTCGCTTAGGCGGGTCACTTGCACCATCGCGGTCCCCCTCACCATCTGCTAAGGCTGAGGCCAATGATGAGGCTGACATCTTGGCCAAGGCTGAGGCCGAGTCCAATGGCTCTCTAGGCTATGTCACAACAGACTCGGAGGATGATCATTTGCATGGCTATGCAACCCCTGTTCTCCCAGGCCAGAATTTGTTCTTGTGCATCATCCCATATGGCGGTCTGGTGTGCCCCATCTGCCCTAGCCATAAGGCCCGTGGCTGGAGCAAGGTAGATGCCAGGGAACATGTGCTGGCGAGGGCACACGACCCCCTAGACGGCACCTACACCAACAACAAGAATGTTGCCCGCCATCGTGCCTTGGTAAGGAACTAGGACTAGATGCCCTGAAGAGATGGTCTAGCCGCGCTAGCTTGCCGTGGCGGAGAGGTTTGCTGGCTTCAACCAAGGCCGGTTTCCCTTGTAGGCATGGGATTTTATTCACACCAGCTGGTGCCCTTATTGCATGACTTGCATAGAGGTGTGGCATGGCACTCCTCATTAGTAGTATCAAGTCATGTCAACATATGTAGTTAGGACTAGATTATTGCCAGGTGCCGTTAGAATTAGTATGAATTCATGTTAATCATTTGTAGTTAGAAATAGTATGTCTAGGTGGTAGTTGGGTGACTTCAAGTAGTGGGATATCACTGCTCTCCTCTTATTAATATGGTAGATGAAGGCATGGTTATGTAGGCTAAACTCGTATCGTTGTTGTAATCCACATATATATGAAGTCTAGTTTGTCGTTATTTTTCTATCAAGTAGCACTGATATCCTCTTATTATGCATGTAATGTGTGCATTTGTGAAAATATTTTGGTTCACAAAGTATTGTTTACCATTATCTTTGTGTAGAGTCAGGGCCGATGGCGCACCTCGGGTTGTTGTCGGCGGAGACAGCGCTGATGTCTAGTCACGGGAGATCGACGTTCCCGTCGCGCTACCATAGGCCATCTCCTAGGCTACCATTGCTCTCCCCATCACCCTCGATGATGACGCTAACGCCATTGGCACCGATGGTTCGCTCACCACCACCGGCCTCGGTGTGGTCCCACTCGCCGTCACTGGGTCCGCTCGTCGCAACCAGATCTACTCCTAGTGGGAGTGGGTGTCCTCTACCATCACGGTCCCCTCACCATCTACCAAGGCCATGGGCAAGTCCAAGGGCACTCTGAGAAACATCACAATAGACTCTGATGATGATCATCTGCATGGCTACCCAACGCTTATCACCACAGGCCCAAATCTATTCATCCGCGCTAGCCCGTTTAGTGGCCTGGTGTGCCTTGTCTACCCCAACCATATGCCCCATGGTTGGAATGAGGCCGACACCAGGACGCTTGTTCTGGCAAAGACACCTAGCCTCCGAGATGGCTACTACACCAAGGATAAGAACATTGCTCACCTGACAAGATCCTAACATATAGGTATGTTAAGCCTTGGGTCCTATAGTTCCTGAACCAAGAAGACCCCCTGACCGACCCCTTTAGGATCGCCCATGGGCTCAGGGGCTATGCCCATCGAGCACGCTCATGCACACCCTCTGGCAAAGAGATCCGACTGAGCCTAACTCGACCGCATCATCTACCTAGGGCTCTTGTCTGTCTCACGATGCCAGCCTAGGCCCAGGCACAAGAAGATAGGCCTCGAGCTACTAATGCTCGAGGGCTCCTTGGCACCGCTCCCTAGGTGTGGCCCTACCAACTGCTCTTCTGACAGTGTCATGTCTAGGGTGTGACACAAGAAGACAAAGCTTCCCACGGCCTCTATGGGCTGGGCTTTTGGGCCCACACGTCAGCCCCTGGAGGTGACCTCCTCTACCATCGAGAAGACTCCAGAAGGTCTCACCCGGGGGAGGCCAGTCCAAGCTGACACCGCCTAACACGCAGAGTGTTAGAACAGAGTGGCCAGACGATGCCCAAGGCTTCTTTGACTCCAAGGCACTATGACAATGAAAGGACCTAATGGCTAGAGGGGGGGGGGGTGAATAGCCTACTAAAAATTTCTACAACAACACTAAGACATGATTAGTCAATAAGATGGCAAATTGAATTTTGTGCTAGCACTATACTTGGGGTTGCAAGCCACCTACCCAATTCTATTTTCTATGATCTCTAGTATATCACAACAAGGCTATGTCTTGAATTTACACCTAGGTGATCAATCTAGCAAAAGTCATACAATTAAGTACTACACTATCTAGTCTTGACTACCACATGCTCTATACAAATGAATGTACAATCAAATACATGAGAGTGGTAGAGAGATATACTGCCATGACAAGTGATCAATCAGTGAATACCAATGAATACCAAGGAGACAATCAAGGCACAATGATTCTTCCTCTGAGGTTCACTTGCTATCAATGAGTACCAATGAATACCAAGGAGACAATCAAGGCACAATGATTTTTCCTTCGAGGTTCACTTGCTTACCAGCAAGCTAGTCCCCATTGTGGCGATACACTCACTTAAAGGTTCACACGTTAATTGGCATCACACACCAAACCCTCAATAGGGTGCCGAACAACCAACACAAGATGAGGATCACACAAGCCACAAGCAATTTACTAGAGTACCTTTTGGCTCTCAGCTGGGAAAAGGTCAAGAACTCCTGACAATCACCATGATCGGAGCTAGAGACAATCACCAACCTCCGCTCGACGATCCTTGCTGCTCCAAGCTATCTAGGTGGCAGCAACCACCAAGAGTAACAAGCAAATCCTGTAGCAAAACATGAACACCAAGTGCCTCTAGGTGCAAACACTCAAGCAATGCACTTGGATTCACTCCCAATCTCACAAAAAATGATGAATCAATGATGGAGATGAGTGGGAGGGCTTTGGCTAAGCTCACAAGGTTGCTATGTCAATGCAAAAGGCCAAGAGAGTGAGCTAGAGCCGGCCAAATGCCTTATATAAGTGTCCCCTCAAAATAGAGCCGTTAGGCTCTCAGTGCAGCCCAACTCAGGGCGACCGGACGCACCAGTCAGATCGACTGGATGCACCAGCCCAAGTGTTTGGTCACTGATTGTTGTCCACATGTCCCCCGCGTTCAATGACATCTTCACGATCTCAATGGTCAAGTGACTCAGCGCAACCCCTAAGTCATGTCTGGACGCGTAGGCAAGCTAACCGGATGCACCACGCCCACGTCATGTCCTTATGCGCCTATGCATCAACACCCAGTGACCGGATGCACCGATGGAATGACCGGATGCTCCAATAACATGGAGTCTGGTCACTTCCAGAGAGCATTCAGAGCCACATTTTCTCGATTGGACGCGTCCAGTGTACCTCAATCAGACCCAGCTCAGCGTCTGGTGCAATACCCTAGGTTATGTAGTCTCAACTTCTTCTAATCGGACTCACCATTATCGCATCTGGTCACATTTTGACCTAGCGTCTGGTCACTTCAACAGTAGAGCCCGAGCACACCAACTTCATCTAAAATTGATCGAACGCTGCTCCCTCAAGTTCAGTCACTACATGACCTACGTTCGGTCATTGTTTCACAGTGACAATCACCTCCTTTACTTCACTAACTTCTCCACCCTTTCTCAAATGTGCCAAACACCAAGTGTATCATCTTTTGTATGTGTGTTAGCATATTTTCACAAACATTTTCAAGGGTGCTGGCTCTCCACTAGATCCTAAATGCATATGCAATGAGTTAGAGCATCTAGTGGCACTTTGATAACCGCATTTTGATATGAGTTTCACCCTTCTTAAAAGTATGGCTATTGATCCTAAATGTGATCACACTCGCTAAGTGTCTCAATCACTAAACCAAAAAAACTCCCATCAATTTCACCTTTGCCTTGAGCTTTTTGTTTTTCTCTTTCTTCTTTTCCAAGTCCAAGCACTTGATCATCACCATGGCATCACCATCATCATGATCTTCACTATTGCTTCACCACTTGAAATAATGCTACCTATCTCATGATCACTTAGATGAACTAGGTTAGCACTTAGGGTTTCATCAATTCACCAAAACCAAACTAGAGCTTTCAACTGGACCATGTACTTCGACGGCTCCCTCACCCTCGAGGGGTAGGTGCAGGGGTCCTTGTAACACCCTAAGTGTTAGGCTTGCATAATTTGACTTGCATTGCATGAGCATACTCATCAAGCATTCATATATAAGCTTTTACATGTGAAACATATGATTGAAACATATGAAACATGCTTTGTTATTTTATGTTTCCTTGTATGTATGCATATAATCATGTATGAATGAGTGTAAGTGGGTAATGTTAGTCACTAAAACACCTTAGCTACATGTAGGATGACTAATGGAACATTGTTCATGTAGACCACTTTGTCTAATTAAGCTCCTAAGTGATGATTTGCATGTTGACCTAGGAAGTGAAATGTGTAACCAGTGTATGAAATTCTTGTGTGACCTTAGGAATACATTAAACATGTTTATAATGTCATTATGAACAACTTTGGTTTTCATGACTAGGGCTAGTTTGGTCACTACGTCAAAGTTCAAGTGTTAGTCATCATTTAAATGTAGTATGTTTGACCTAGTTTGAACTATGTCATAGAGACTTTGCATGGATGTGGTCACTAAAGCAAAGTTGTAGTATTTGAGTAGAGCAACAACTTTTATTTTTAGGTCATGAGCTAATTTAGTGCATAGCTTGGTCTTTTTGAGCTCACAAAAATCCACATTTCACTATTTTTCTACACTTAGAAAATTTCTAAGTGTTTTCTGATCTTCAGTTTTGCAGAGCCGACTTTGGGATGATTTTACTCACTAACCATTTAGAATTAGACCTTGATCCTTAAATAGGAATTATAGATGGTACATAGGGCTACAAGTTTTGTTTAGATAATTTGCGCTAATGTGCTACGGATTAGGAGATCGAGCTTCGCCAAATCACGCTGTTAGGCACCTAATCGGGCGTTGAAGAACGCTGGGGCACGCCGGGTCATGGCCGACCGCGGACAAGAGCTCGCCGCCGCATGGCCACCACTGGCCGACGCCGGGCCCTCGATGCCATGGGCTAGCGTGCATTACCTGTGAGCCTGTGTTGTCCATGCCACTCACTCGCGCTCCCTCACTTACTCTCCAGCGTCCTCTCTCGCTCTTGCCATGGAAAAGCGTAGCACCGCCGAGCACCATGCAGCTCCATTGTCGCCTAGCGCTCGCTCTGCCACACCATTGCCACCTTCCTCTCGCCCACAGCTATGCCACATTCCCCTCTACCTCCTTGACTTGGTTGTAGCGTCTGACAAGCTACAGTGAGGGTGCAATCACCGTTTCCATCCTCACCGGAGATCTTGGCTCCCATGGCCGCCTCCACGGCGAGCTCACCGCCGCACTGCTTGCATGCGCATTTCCCCTCCTTCCTCATGTCAGGGCTTGTCTAGGATGTGTTCTTGCTTGTGGCATGATGTTACTGCGAGTCGTTGCTTTGCTGGTGCGGAACACGACGACTCGCGTCGCTGCGCTCTCACCGCCGCGCCACCGCACACACGGGCAGAGCTCGTCGGAGCACCTCGCGTCACCTAGGTAGCCACAATAGGGTCACGTCATTACCGTGGTGCTTGTGCGCTACTCGCCTATATTCACCGTGGCCTATAATGTCTGACGTACCGCAGCGCCGTGCCACCGTGCCGCCATGGCCGGCGATGAGGTAGCTCCTATGTGTCCTTGCTGCCACCTGGGGTATCACTCGACACGGGGGAAGATGTAGATCACATTGGTGCAGTTTGTTTCATCGGAGATCTTGCCGTCGGTGAGAAACCACTGGGGAACCGCCACGCCCTGCCTTCGGTCACTGATGGGTGGACCCCATTGACCAGTGGGACCCCTCTATCAGCGACTGCAGTGAGGGTTTAGTGTTATTTATTTTCTAGATTTTTTAGGTAACTTTAGAAAATGATATCTAGAGCTAGGGATGTCCATTTTTGGTAAACAAAATTTTGTTGTGTTCCTTAGGAAGTGTAGTATTTTATAAAAATATAAGATGTACAGTTTCTAGTAGTTTTTTGGTGATTAAAATGTATTTAGATAAATGCTTTTTGAATGTTTACAATCTTGTAAATTAGATACCTTGAGCTAGAAAAATGATAAAATTGTAATTCCAATTTTGTTGATGTTGTTTTGACATGATATAGCTAGGAAAAAATATTAAACTTGTAGTAAATTTGATTTAAATATGATCCTTCTATTTATCTATTAATAAATGGCATTTTCTGAGGAAATTTGTAGGGATAAAATATGTTACATATTGATATGAAAATTTTTGTATAGTAGTATGGCACTAGTATGAAGCTAGGAAAAATATATAATCTATTGTTTGACACTTTTCGATAGGGTTTACTATTTTTACTAAAATAGACCTTGCTAGCTTGTCATTTTTGCATAGGACGTTATACATGTGAAAATGGTATAAAATTTTCACAGCAGTCTATTATGAGAACTAGGAAGCTACTGTAATTTTATGAGAATTGATTTTTCAAATTTGGTATATGTTTGTTATTTCCCCTAATTATCTAATTAAATTAATAAAGGTATTTAAGTAATTAAATTGTGATTGACCATGATGCTTTCTATGATACTTGTGATGCATATGAACTTTTGGTGTTAATGGTGAGGCTTAGAAGCCATTGATTGTATGCAACTAATTAATTATTGCTTTATAATTCAAATAGATGGTTACATGTATAGTTTCGGTTGTGTGTATGATTTCATGTTGATAAAGTCTTTTCCATAAAACTTGTTAATAACAAAGCTGTAGATAACTTACTAATCCACCTTGTGTTAAATTTTCACAGTCATAGGCTTTAGGGTTTAAGAGTTTTAGCTGTTACAAGTTTGTTGTCTGAGATGTTTACTTTCCGAACAGATTTGATTGACTGATTTGTTTGACCTATATAACTGTTGAATCACAATAATAGTATTAAAATAAAATTGTATACAATTTCATAGGCTTTCCAGAATGTCCACAATCATATTGTTTCGATGTATATAACTCCAGTTATGGGTAAAACAAGTAGCTGTTGTTTTGGTAGTTCGGTAAATAAATTGCAGAAGTGTTACTTAAGTAAATAGAGAAGAGATATGCACCTACTCAGTAAAGTAGGATGCACTTGTTATTACTTTGTCACCATGCTGTTGAAAATACTTACAAGTATGCATTCATCACTTCTTATCATATTATATGTGTTGTCACACATGCATTCGCAATATCTTATTCCATGGTCATGCATATAGGATCGACCGAGGAGATAACATTGCTGGAATTCAACGAAGAAGAGGAAGGGGACCAGAAGGAGATTCCTCAAGCCATAGCCCCCAAAGAAGAGGAGCAAAATCCAGAAGAGCTCCTGGAGTGCCCTGATCACCGCCCCACCTCTTTCTAAAAGGCAAGCCCCGGAGCATTCTAAGTCTCCCAATGTTTTACAAAATATTACTTGAGTCCTTTATGATTGATGCATTAGGTTATAAGAGTTGTCTAGAAACACTTGATGCATGGAACTACCTTGTCTAGATATATACACCTTTAACTCTGTGTAGGTCCAGGATCAAATATATGCTTAGCCCTGCCTAGACCGGTAGAAGTCGGGTGATTTTCTGTCACATGCGAGATATAGGTGGATACCAAAGCACGGTTGGCTATATTTGCTATCGTGGAAAGAACCATGGGGTAATGTAAATGGAGGTCGGGCGGAGTCTATACGTGGGTTGACTCATGTGATTCCGTCTATGCCGAACAAGGACTGTACCGTTGTTGGAACTTTTGACAAGATTGAATACATGCCTATCACTTAGCTGGCCGGATAACTCGTTCCAACCACAAAGCCGAGTAGCTCAACTCAAGCTAGGCCCCACTCTATAAGAGTGCGCACTCTGGATGGTAGCAAGGATGTGTGGGGAGCCAGGCTTGAGCCCAAGGGCAGGGTAGTCCTGATCGTCCTGGTAGATGGTTGTCCCTGATTGTGTGGCGCTAGGCGAACCCACGAAATGTGTACTTGAGTTGTACCAAAGGTGACCTAAGGTGACCATTGATCTGGTCTGCCTGGGTTTGTGTTAGGAATAAATTCCCAGCTGGTTGAAATCGATTTGAATTGTCGTCTCTCCTGGATAGTGAGAAAATTGGCTAGCTCTAACATCGTAGGAATTGTATTATGGAATGTGATGGTTTGGATAAAAGATGGATTTACTACACCTGCTATGGTTACTATTGTATGCTCTTAAAATGATATACCACATGTTTGGCATAGGATAGTTGCTAATCTAGAGATGAATAGCTATAATTAACTTGATGACCGAAGTGTAATTGTATAATTGAGTTAACAGCTTTTTATGAAAATGTTGTCAAGCTATCTCCACTTATACAGCCTTGCATAATCCTTGGAGTCAATTTATTTCTGGTTTATGATGCGGTAAGTCTAGCTGAGTACCTTCTCGTACTTAGGGTTTTATTCCCATTATTGTAGATGGTACCGTCTATCATGGATATTGCAAGCATTCCTTCTATCCCGCCGTGGATGAGGAATGAGCCTTGGGTGGGCATCTTTATTAATCCTTCTATATGCTTTTGTGGACTATGATCATATGTTGGCACTGTATTTGAACTATGTGACAAATGTTAGTTTCGAACCTAATTTGTTGCCACTACTATCTATCAAACTTGGTTTGTAATAACTTTATTTCATACTCTGATGATGGAAATGTATCTGTGAACTTTATGTAATATGTGACATGTATGTTGAATCATGTACGATCTTGGTTGTATGTGGATCGTTTATCGAGACCCGTCGTGGTACTCGATAGACTACCAGGTTTATATGGGCTCAAGTATGATAGTGCAACTGCTTGTGGGCTGCCATTGTACTTGTGCTCTTATAAATTGGTCGGTTTTACGACAGTCCTCCTCATATCCCCAGCGGTGAAAACTAAGGTACGCCCTTCAGCTTCATTTTTTGGGCCACTAACAATGTTGCAGAATACAAGGCCATCAAGGTCAGTGCTAGATGCCTCTTCATCTAAGGAGACTTTGAACTAGTTATCAACCAGGTCATGAAGGAGTTAACTTGCCACGATGTGAGGATGGAGGCCTACTATACTAAGGTCCAAAAGTTGGAAGACAAGTTCGACGACATCGAGCTCCATCATTTCCTTCGATGTGACAATGAGGAGACCGACTTCCTAGCGAGGTTGGCATCTTCTCGCAAGCCCCTTCTGCATGGGGTCTTCCTCGATGCCCCCTCAATCCACCTTGAGGGGGACAAGACACCATCCCCGGCTGGCACCACTCCCACCTTGACCTACATCACCAAAGAGGTACCATCCCCTAAGGAATGTATGCTTGCGATCACCACGCACAGACAGTGAGGCACTAAGCCACTGGCCGACGCCCTCCCTGACCCACTAGCATGCCCCATGAAGCGTAGAAGGCAAGGGCCTACCACCCCCAATGGGGTAGCCAGTGGCCTGCTAGACGAGGCCACCAAGGCAACCCCGGGGCAGGTGGCCGACACCCTGGAGCAACAGGGCGACCCTCCTTCAAGTCCAAAGCTAGCCCGCCAAGACATCGAGGGTGCACCAAGCAGGCACTCTGCCCACCCATTCGAGGCACCAGAAGACTGGCGGGTACCCTTCCTCGACTTCCTTGAGCGGGGGATCCTTCCCGATGATGTCATCGGTGCCCGCTCGTTGGTCCAGCGCGCTAAGAGCTATCGAGACCTCCATGGGTAGCTCTATCGCCAGAGTTCCTCTAATGTGCTCCTACGGTGTGTCGCCCTAGAGAATGGGAGGAAACTGCTCCTAGACATCCACAGTGGCATCCGTGGACATCATGCGGCACCCTGCCCTCTCATGGGGAAGGCTTTCCAACATGGCTTCTACTGGCCGACCGCCCTCGCTGACACTCGAGACCATATCAAGATGTGCAAGGGATGCCAGTACTATGCCAAGCGGAGCCACCAACTGGCCCTGGCACTCCAGACAATCCCCATCACCTGGTTGTTCATGGCCTGGTGCCTTGACATGGTCAGGGAGTTCAAGAAGGCTCCCGGGGCTTCGGTCACCTCCTAGTTGCCATCAACAAGTTCACCAAGTGGATCGAGGTCTGGCCCATCGTCAACCTCAAGTCGGAGCGGGTGGCCGAATTCATTCAAGACATCATCCATAGGTTCAAAGTTCCCAATCATATTATTATTGATAATGGCACCCAGTTCATAGGTCAAAAGTTCCTGGACTTTTGCGATGCTTGGCGGATCCAGGTGGACTAGGTTGCGGTCTACCACCCTAAGTCTAATGGCCAAGTCGAGCACGCCAATAGGCTAACCCTATAGGGGATAAAGACCTGAATCTACAAAGAGCTCAAGATCCATGGCGGGCGATACGGAGTGAATGTCCAACTTCTGCTTAATCTGATGCATCCTCACAAGAAACTCTTGCCTATACTCCATGCTAGCACAACAAGCTCCAAACATATACCCCAAAAAGGAGCTCATACGTCCTCGTTGTTGAGGTGACCACAAAGGTTGGAGTCTCTTCCACCTCCTTGTCTCTCTCAAAGAAACCACAAAGGTCACTCGAGCTTTCCACTAAAAAATCGAGGGTAATACAAACCTCACAAGGCTCTTCCACAAGATGGAAGCTCTTAGGTGATGCCTAGCCGGCTAGGGTTCAAAGAACCCAAGACTAATAGATGCAAATCCAATCAGCTTGATGAAGAAATCGAGTGCTCAAGCTTGCCAAAGTGATTTTCTCACTCAATCCACTCTCCTTTCACTCAAAACCCTAGCTAAATCGAAGATTGGAGCAAAGGGGAGAGGAGAGGGGTGCCTTGAATGCTTGGGAGCTATTTTGGATGAAGGTTGGTGAGCAATGAATGAGTGGGTAATGGTTAGGAGAGAGGAGAGAGCTATTTATACAAATAGTAGAATCCATCCATTTAGATCCGCATCAGAAGTTTTGACACAGATCGCCAAAACTTTTGGCCCTTCTACAAAACACTATTCAAGGCGCAGTCCAAGGTGGTCAATATAGCCAGAGCCGGAAGTCTTGGCGGAACGTCGAAACTTGCCATGGTGATGGGGCTGATCGCACGACTCACCATAGAATTCCTTGCAAGCCTCATCATAAAGGTCGAAGAGATCACAAAGTGGCTCTAAGTCATGAGATGGTGCGGAGTGAATGTCCAACTTCTGCTCTATCCGATGCATCCTCACAAGCAACTCTTGCTCATGCTCCACGCTAGCATAGCAAGCTCCAAACATAGACTTCATGAAGAACTTGAACTTGCTAGGGGGCATACCACCGAAGGAGGAGGAGGACTGAGGCTCCTCACTGTGAGCATGGCAAGAGCGCAAAGCACGCAGTGGAGAAGCACGTGAGGAGGAACCTGAGGCACCTTTGCCTTTGCCTTTTCCCTTAGTGGCCTCCTCTAACTCGCGCTTTGCCTGAAGGGATGTCTGGTTGAACATCTTGAGAACTTTATGATGGGCATCTATGGGGAAGTGAATGCCTGATACGTGCTCAATGATATGCATGATGATAGGACCATACGGATAGTGCTTCACCACATCCTCATTAGCCATGAAAATCTTGTCCCAAATATAACGACTGATGGAGAACTTGGTGAACTCATCACCAAAGCAATCAAGTACAACCTAGGAATCCTCACGAAGATTAGTAGAGTTACCTATCCTGGGATACAAGATTTGACAAAGAATGTTGTTGAGCACATAGTAGTACGGCTTTAGCCAAACGGTCTTCCCATCAGCACGATGACCATCCAAATACATGTACTGATACTCATCCATAGCAAGAGCTGAAATCTCAGTGATGGCAGTGGAGGTGCGATTTTTGCAGTCCAAACCAAGAAAGTGAGAAAAAGTAATGAAATCAACCTTGTAGTGCTTACCTTCGGTGGTCCAATTAATGATATGTGTATCCTCACAAGTGTCGAAGTGATAGGAAGCATATAACTGATAGATAATCTCATTGTTCCACGGCTTGCAAAACTCCATCAGTGGCACTAACCCCATTCTCCTCAAATCAGTGATCAGCTGCTTCATGTCCAAACCCTTCAACTTGCCAAGCTCATAGGTGTCAATGGACTTCATGGTAATCACTGGAGCCTCTCACTTGTTGATGAAGTGGAGGTACATCAAATGATGATAGAAATCAAAGTGAAATGGCTGCCAAAACCGGTACTCAATCCTCAAATCCTTGGTCTCATCATAGAGATGTTGTGCATGCTAATGACGAATCTCAGCCACATGGCGATGATAATCCACCATCAAGTGTGGGGTGTAACCACCAGCGGGATTGGGGGTGCGCTGAGGCTCCTAGATGGATGGAGTAGGACCATGAATGGAACAAACCGGCTGACCCCAAAATAGCCCAGAGTAGAGGGAGTCATGGTGCAGACATCTTTAGCAATAGTCCTTCCTTCCTGATCAAGGGCTTCCTTAGCAGGATCAACAACAAGCACAATGCCAATGTCAGGAATGAACTCCTGAGCAACAGCACCAATGGGTGGAACTAGAGCTTGGGCTTGAGCACGAGCATGAGCCCCATGACCACCAACTGCATCATGTGGAGGTGATGCCTTGGTGCATCTAGTTAGCCGAGAGGATTCAACATGGTCGTGGTTCTGCTTGGAATGCTTCTCGCTATGATGGGGAGGAGTGTCATCACCACTAGAAGCCATCGCTATGGGGAAAATGAAGAGAAACTAAGAATCAAGGCAGAAGAATGTTGAATGAGAGCCTAGACATGGAGAAACATGGATGGAGTAGCGACCAAGGGGTTGGAAGTTCTTGCGATAGCCGGGACTCCTAGCGATCGGGAGTTCTGGCCCTAGAGCCAGGGCTTCCAACGCACTTTGGTGGCCAATCCATACATAGGGCTCCAAATCCATGCAGCCATTCACACACAGAAGGTAGAGGAGAAGAGAGGGAGGAAGAATAGAACAAAATCATAAGGTACATTGGAAGTTAGGGATTGCCATGGAGGTTGTACCTTGGGATAGAGACAAAGAAGAGGAGAAGCACCAAATCCGTAGCACCAACACTGACGTCCTTGAATGAATCCATGGGCAGATCAATGAAAAGCATGCACCACACCTTGACTTCCACTTGACGATGAGAAGAGGAAGAGCGATGCTAGGAGAATGGAGGACAAGGAGGGGTGGAGGGCACGGTGGAGGCGGGGGCTCCTGAGGCAACGGAGCCAGAGCTCACAATGGTCGGGGAGGAGGACCGGAGCTCCTGGTAGCTGAGCAATGGTGTGGGGCAATACGGGGGCGCAGGGATGGCTGCACGATGGCACAGGGGGGGAGAGGGCTGGTGGGAAATGGGGAATGACTGGTCCAGGCCGCAGTCAAAATGTTTTTCTAACCCTAGGTCAAAAGCATGGTCAAAACATGGTCAAAGAGGCGCTACCCAGATCTGCGTCGGAACTTCCGACGCAGAGTTGGGAGTTCCAGCTGTCGAGACTTCCGGCGCAAGAAAACTGAAAAACTTCCTAGCTCACACTCACAATGCCATGTGGGTCAAAATTATGATGGACACTAGCATTTTCACAAGTGACTAGATTGCAATCAAACAACACAAAGCAATAGTCACATGTGAAATTATAAAATAGATTTTGAAAGTGTCACACAATGCTTTAGCAAATCTTTTCTCCTAGCTAGATCAAACAAAGTCTATGCAAGACATCAAGCCACATTATGAGAATTAATTATATTTAGCTCACTCAAAGCACAAAATCTTGACTCATCTAGGGGCTTTGTGATGATATCGGCTAGATTCTTTTGGTGCTCACATGATGAATTGCGATATCTCCTTTGGCTTTGTAGTCTCTCAAAAAGTGATGCTGGATGTCTATGTGCTTTGTTTGAGAGTGGCTTATGGGATTGTTTACCAACTTAATGGCACTATCGTTGTCACACAAAAGGGGAATCTTGGTTAGCTCATAACCAAAGTCTTTGAGAGTTTGCTTCATCCAAAGTAGTTGGGCACAACATGCACCAGCCACCACATACTCGGCTTCAGCGGTGAACAAAGCAACAGAGTTTTGCTTCTTAGAGCTCCAAGATACCAAAGACCGACCAATAAATTGGTAAGTCTCGGTAGTACTCTTTTGGTTTACTTTGCAACCGGCATAATCTAAATCGGAATAGCCAAGTAACTTGAAAGTGGAGCCTTTAGGATACCACAAGCCAAGATTAGGAGTGTGCACTAAATATCAAAAAATTCTCTTAACGGCCATCAAATGACATTCTTTCAGATTAGCTTGAAATCTCGCACACATGAACACACTAATCATAATATTGGGCCTAGATGCACAAAGGTAAAGGAGGGATACAATCAAGGAGAGATATACCTTTTGATCGATGTCCTTTCCTCCTTGATCGAAGTCAAGATGTCCATTGGTTGGCATGGGTGTCTTGATGGGCTTGGCCTTGTCCATGTCAAACTTCTTCAACATGTCGTTGGTGTACTTGGTTTGAATTATGAACATGCCATCCTTGAGTTGCTTGATTTGAAATCTAAGGAAGAACTTCAACTCTCCCATCATGGATATCTCAAACCTATTTGTCATAATCCTACTAAATTCCCCACAAAAGCCACATTAGTACTACCAAATATTATGTCATTGACATATATTTGGCAAACAAAGATATCATTATTGACTTTGCGAGTAAATAAATAGCATTGACCTTTCCTATCTCAAACCCTTGTTTGAGTAGAAAATCCTTCAAGCAATCATACCAAGCTCTAGGGGCTTGTTTGAGCCCATAGAGAGCTTTGTTGAGCTTGTAGACGTGGTTGGGATACTTGGGATCTTCAAAGCCCGGTGGTTGCTCTACATACACCAACTTGGATAGGGGACCATTGAGAAATGCACTCTTCACGTCCATTTGATATAGCTTGAAATCATGATGAGCGGTGTAGGCAAGTAGAATATGAATTGATTGTAGCCTAGCCACCGGTGCATAGGTCTCCCCAAAATCCAAGCCTTCAATTTGAGTGAATCCTTGAGCCACCAACCTTGTCTTGTTCCTTGTCACCATGCCATGCTCATCTTGCTTGTTGTGGAAGACCCACTTGGTTCCAATCACATTTTGCTTGGGCCTTTCCACTAAGGACCATACTTCATTCTGAGTAAAGTTGTTCAACTTCTCTTGCATGGCTATCATCCAATTAGGATCATCAAGTGCCTCTTCCACCCTACAAGGTTCCAAAGGAGAAACAAATGAGTAATGTTCACAAAAACTTGCTAAACGAGAACGTGTCGTTACCCCTCGTTGGATGCTCCCCAATATGTTATCAACGGGATGTCCATTTGAATTGATTGATGCACTCTAGGATGTGGAACTTGAGTTGATCTTTGGATGGGGCCATAATCTTCATCATCATGGTCATGATCGATTGGAGGGTTGTCTTCACTTCTTTCTTCATTGTTGAGTTGATGTTGAACTTGGTCATTGTTGACACCATCTTCAAGAGAATGATCTTGTGTTTCATTAGCTCTCCCATCTTGATCATTTCTTGTTGCGGAAGCTTCACCATGTTCATGGGACAAAACATGATGAGTGGTTGAATCAAGATCAAAATGCACAATATTGTCATCATCTTCATTTTTGATGGGCTTTACTTCACCAATACCAAGGTGAAACGAGAATAATCATCAACAATTATGAAACCATATTTGTTACCACCAATGCTTATATAAGTGACGGGTCCAAATATGTCTATGTGAAGCAACTCCAATGGCCTTTTGGTTGTCACAACATTCTTGATGGGATGTTTAGCTCCAACTTATTTTCTAGCTTGGCATGCACTACAAATTCTATCTTTCTCAAAAGAAACATTCATTAGTCCAAGGATGTGTTCACCTTTTTGAAGTTTGGCCAAGTTCCTCATCCCAACATGGGCAAGTCGGTGATGCCATAACCAACCCATGCTAGATTTTGCCATTAAACAAGTCTCAGGATTTACTCTATATGATGAGAAATCAACTAGATAGAGTTTCCCTTTTAAATGACTTGTAAATGCAATAGAGGAATCCTCCCTTCTATAGATTTCCGAACCCTTATCTGTAAATAGACAATTGTAGCTGTAACACCTCGGGTGTTAGCCTTGCATAACTTGACTTGCATTACATGAGCATGAGCATCAAGCATTCATAAATCATCATTTACAATTGAAACGTCTGATCGAAACATATGAAACATCGCTTGTTATTTCATGTTTCCTGTAACATATGCATATGATCATGTGCAAATAAATGCTAGTGTGTAATGTTGGTCACTATAACACCTTAGCTACACTTAGGTTAACCAAAGGAACCTTGTTCATGAAGGCCACATTTCTTGATCAAGCATTTAAGTGATATTTCATGTGTTGACCTGAATGGCCATATGAGTGACTACTGCATGAAATGCTCAAATGACCTTGCAAATTGTTTTAACATGCTTAGAGTATCATCATGAACAACTTTGGTATTTAGGGCTAGGGCTGGTTTGGTCATTTAGCCATGGTTTGAATGTGTAGCATGTTTTCAAAGTGACATGTTTGACTAAAGTTGAACTAGGTGTTAGAGACCTTGCATGGAGGAGTTCACTAAAGCAAAGTTGTAGTGTTTGACATAAGGAACAACTTTTATTTTTATGTCATGGACTGATTTAGCTTCTAACATGCTTGAATGGGTCCCACAAAAACCAGCAAATCCAGCCTTCAACACTTAGGAAATTTTTCGAAGTATTTGATCAACTGGCCGACTGACAGCCGATCTTTGGGATGACATTGCTCCTTAACCGTTGCGAATTA
The DNA here is from genome assembly GCF_019320115.1 of Miscanthus floridulus. Taxonomy (NCBI): domain Eukaryota; kingdom Viridiplantae; phylum Streptophyta; class Magnoliopsida; order Poales; family Poaceae; genus Miscanthus; species Miscanthus floridulus. The sequence goes on from NC_089597.1 coordinate 51,946,866, forward strand.
GGTCTTGATCGTTTAAGACGAATTACAGATGGTACTTAGGGCTACAACTTTTGTGTAGATTGTGAGCACTAATACTTCACGGATTAGAAGATCTAGCTCCATGAAAAACCGTCGTCAGGCACTGCATCGGGTCGCTGAACAAACTGAATCGCGAATGAACATGGCCGACCGGTTTCAGGCTTTGCTCGCCGCGTGTCCCCGGCGGCGGCCGCGCGTCGCCAGCGCCCTGACCGCGCAGGCCACGCCGCGTCTGGGCGCGCCTTCAAGTCGCCCGCGCTCGCCCGCAACGCCCAGCGCCTGCATTTTCGTTTTCCCGGCTCCTCCTTCGCCGTTGGTAGCGCCCGCAAGCACAGCAGCAGCGCCGTCGTCGTCGTTGATGGCACAAGCCTCGCCTAGCCGCTTCTCCATCACCGCAACCGCATAGCCGTCTTCCCCGCGACTCCCTGCGCCAGCCAGTGCCCGCCGTTTTAAGCTCGGTGAGCTCTAGCCCCGCTCACCGCCTCGCCGGAGCTCCGCCGCAAGCCCCGTCGTCGTGGCCACGCCGCCACAGTCCCCCTCTCCAAGCGTTAGCTAGCGCGCTAGGTCCGCCGTAGTACCCCAGTGCTCGTCCGAGCCTTAGGTCGGGCCACCGAGGACGTCGCCGGCGTTTTGCCGTGGTCCAGCCTCGCCGTTCCACCATGGCCGCCGCCGCTAGCTCTAGGGTCAGCAATAGGGCCGGCCAAGTGGCTCAATAGGTTCGCCAGGTCATGTAGGTCCTACCCTGATGACCTCACCGCCGGCGAAGCTCGCCGTCGTCGAGCCGCAGCCGCGCAGTGCTCAGCAGCGCCGCTGCTCTGCTCCGTGTCGATGACGTGTGGGGTCCCCTGACCAGCGGGTCCCACCTGTCAGCGACAGCAGTAGAGAGGGCTAATTCATTTTGAATCCAGTTTTTGATTTGTTTTGTTATTTTTGTATCTTTAGTTTGGTAGCTCCTAAAATTGTGAAATAAATATGATTGTGTTGCTTAGGAAGTGTAGTATTTAAGAAAAATATGTTCTTGGCTTAAACAGTAGAAATTTCAGGAGATTTAAATAGGGATTTCAAATGTGCTTTTGAATGCATTCAAATTTGTTTATTTTATATCTAGAGTTCCTGTGCTCCAAAAATTATGAAATTTTTGTGGTAGGCTATTCTTGTCATACCTGAGCTTGGATAAAAATTTGAGGACCAGTGCATGTGTAGATCTATAGTTATAGATTTTTCTTTTATAAATAGTTAATCCTTGCATGAATTTTTATAAATTAATTATGAGTCCAAAATTCATGAAATTTGTTGGAGGTGATACTAGTACCATATGGATGTTAGGAAAAATAAGAAATCTGTTGCTTGACACTTTTCAATAGGATTTTCCATTTATGCTATTTCAAGCCTTGCTTCCTTATCATTTTTGTATAGGATGTTCTACTTAGTAAAATGACATGAAATTTTTATAGTAGTCCTTTGATAGCATTAGTAAGGCTCTATAAATTTTTGAGAATTTATTAAGCACATCTGATATATATTTATTATTTAACCTAGATATCTAAATAAAATGATAAATGCAATTTAATAAATAGTTTGGGCTTTGCCATTATATTATCTTAACTATGTTTGGTATGCTTAAACTGTTGGTAGGTTCTAGGTTGTCAATTTGTGGATGATTACATAAAGTAGAAGTGCTATTACTTTATATTGCATGTTAAATCATTTCCGGACTGATTCTAGAGTATGAGGAGTTACATGTTGAAACTGATGTAGACTGTAAAAATGGTTAATAACAAAGTTGTAGAAAATTTGATAAGCTTTCCAGAAAGTCCAAGATCGAATATATGCTTAGCCATGCTTAGACCGGTAGAAGTCGGGTGATTTCCTGTCACCTGCGAGATGTAGGTGGATACCGGAGCACGTTTGGTTATAATGGTTATCGTGGAAAAGAACCATGGTTAATGTAAATGGAGACCGGGCGGGATATCGATAGAAAAGCAACAAGGCATGGAGGTCTTGGGTGTGGATCTATCCCCGTCTGTGTCGATCAAGGACCGTACCGTTGTTGGAACTTCTGACAAGATTGAACGCATGCCTCTCACTTAGCTGGCCGGATAATTCGTTCCGACCGCGAAGCCGAGTAATTCAACTCAGGCCAGGAATCGTTCTGTTGTGCGCTCCTTCCGGGGAACGATCAGACTGAGCCCAAGGGCAGGTTTGGCCTGAGCATCCTGGCATCTGGTGTTCCAGATTGTGCGGCGCGGTACGTACCCGCGAAATGTGTACCTGAGTTGTACCAAAGGTGACCTAAGACTATCGTGGCTGGTAGATCTGGGTTTGTGTTAGGAATAAATTCCCAGCTGGTAGAAATCGATTCGAATCGCCGTCTCTCCCGGATAGTGAGAAACTTGGCTAGCTCCAACATCGTAGTAATTGTGTTATGAAACATGATGGTTCAGATGAATATGGAATTACAATACCTGCTATGGTTACTATTGGATGCTTCTAAATGATATACCACATGTTTGGCACAGGATAGTTGCTAATCTAGAAATGGTTAGTTATAATTAACTTGATAAAGGAATTATAATTGTACAACGGGTAATTGCCTTTTACGCAAAATGTTGTCCAGTTACGTCCACTTATACAGCCTTGCATGATCCTTGGAGTCATTTTATTTCTGGTTCATGACGGGTAAGTCTAGCTGAGTACCTTCTTGTACTCAGGGTTTATTTTCCCATTGTTGCAGATGGCACTGTGTATCATGGTTATTGCAAGAGTTGCTTCTATCCCGCTGTGGATGAGGAGTAAGCCTTGGGCAGGCTTCCTTAGTAATTCCTATCTTTGCTTTTGTGGATCGTGATCTGGCATGGCACTGTATCAAACTACGTTGGAAACTTTATCTCAAACTCATTTGCTTCCGCTTTGTTTATCAAACTTGTTTTGTAATAACTTTTATTCGTACTCTGATGAGGAAACGTATCTGTGAACTTTATGTAATATGTGGCATGTATGTTGAATCCTGTACGATCTTGGTTGTTGTAAATCGTTTATCGAGACCTATCGCGGTACTCGACGGACTACCGGGTTTATATGGGTTCAAGTATGACAGTGCGACCGCTTGCGGATTGCCATTGTACTTGTATTCTTATAAATTGGTCGGTTCTGCGACAGCTGGTATCAGAGCAAGATTCAACGTTAATTGTCACAAGTGTATTTACAAACAAAAGTTTTGTTTTCCAAAAACCCTTCTCTAGCAACTAATAGTCAAATAATAGGTATTTGAAATCTAAAGTGTGCCATTGATCACTTTCCTTATGCCCAAATTAAGGACTATTAGGTGGCTATTTAAGTACTAACAAGGGGATTTTTACTTCGTCGTCCATATGGCGTGCTATAGTATGGATGCCATTCACTTGAGTGGTAATGTATGGATCAAATGCCTCTACGCCAAGGTAAGATGAGTGTATGACCGCAAGATGTGAGCGTGCGGTCGGGAAGAGTTAGCCTTGGTACGGCTATGTATACATGCTTGCATGTGTATATGGTACGTATTTAATTGTGGGTTTAAATTCTTAACGGGTAGATTGATACGGAAGTATATGTATGGGTATGCATATATGAAAGTATTTACAATTTCATTCTGCATATTTCATTATGGGTTTAGGGCTGAAATGAAATTTTATGCAGGTACACTAACAACGAAACGTGTAGCTCGACTAGTTACGATATTTATGAGAGAACGTATGTATGCCACCGTGTCTACCGTTAGAAACAAATTTTTCCTAAGTTTGTGAGGACGTACGGCACGAGCATGCATCATGTTAAAATACCATACACATAATCACCATTGTTCCTCCCCTTATAAAGATTCTTACTCGGTTATGTAACTCTTATCCATTATGGCATTGTCTCACCAAGGGTACATGTTAATGGTACAGATGGCACGCACCAAGCAGACTACTCGCAAGTCCACCGGAGGAAGAGCTCCTAGCCGTCAGCTTGCGCCACGTACCCGTCAACGTCACACGTTCCTTGGAGAGTTTGGGATGCCTACGCTCTTGTGGAGAGTGCTCAGCTATGTAGGTTATCCTGATGGAATGGAACCCCGCTACTTCTGGGCGAATGAGCGGTTGGGAGAAGGTCTCTTAGTTACTGTGGAGGCCATTGTTCGTCCCCGAGGTGACGATTCTGAGTGGACAGGCTGGTGTTATGAGTCGACCGGCAGGACTGCTGAAGAAGCAGCTGGCAGGGCAGCCTTTGGAATCTTGAGGTATATCATGGATCGTTTTCCTCAAGAGCTGGCAGCCGCATTGGTGGGAGTCTTTCCAAGAGGTAACCCATCCACTGACTCATGGCAGCAGGCTAGAGGAAGATCTTTGGAAATTGGTGCAGCAGAAGGGCAGAACAGTGATAACCCTACAATGAGCGCCATGTTCGCAACGATGAGAGTGTTAGATGGAGTTGAGGGTAGCCTCAGACGTGTGTCTGGTGCTCTTGGTCATGCTCGCGAAGACCGACGTCAGCTTCAGAGGGAGCACGACATCGAGATTGAGAGGCTCACAGAAGAAATGACTCGGTTAACCCACCAACGGAATGCAGCCTGGTCCAGGGAAGATGTCCTGAGAGCTCGACAGTTTGAGCTAGAACAGCAGCTGGCCAATGCGGAAGAATACAATGATAATCTGCATGAAGAGGTTCATCTACTGCACAATCAGCTCCACCCTTATGTACCACCTGGAGCCGCAGAAATGGATCTAGAGGGGTATGAGGAAGAAGAAGAAGTGGCACCTGAAGAAGAAGTAGAACCTGGGGAAGGAGATGATTCTGCGTCTGACCTCGATAGTGATCATGATGAGGATTAGATCGCTTAACGTGTAGTGGGAAGACTAATGTATCACTTTTATTTATGTAATGGACCTGTAGTTCCAAGTTGGCATTAGTAATCAGACTATCATGTAATGTTAATTGCACGTTTGGACGAACGTCAATGCAATTCCAGTTCTTTGTCGTGAATCACGCTTTAAATTGCATGCGTTATGAGCACGATAAGTGGTCAAATTGGTGATGTCATGTTGCGAGAAAGAATTATTATGCCTCTGTTTTTATTGTGATTTTGAGAATTTTCTCCAGTAATTTCAGTTTGGCATGAATATTTAATTCATCTGCAATCTCTTGGCATCGACCAATAATCGCTTATTGTTGCAACTTCGCAGATGACGCGCACCCGTGCGGGAGCTAGTAGCAGCCAGGATGGCAACCATGATGACTTGCCACCCCCACCCCCGCCGTCTGCTCAGGAGTTCTTTGCCCAGTTCCTAGGGAGCCAGAGGACAATGGAAGAAGCCTTGCGCCTTATCGCGCAAAACACTGCTCGTGGCCACCCACAGCAACCAGGGGCCGAGCCAAATCAGCACAGTTCATTCAAGGAATTTCTGGACACAAAGCCTCCGATTTTCAAGGTGGCTGAGGAACCACTACAGGCCGATGAGTGGCTGAATACCATCGAGCAGAAATTTCGTCTGCTAAGAGTCACAGAACACCTAAAAGCAGAATATGCTTCTCATCAATTGCAAGGACCAGCAGGAATCTGGTGGACGCACTTTCTGTCGTCTCTGCCTGCTAATGCGAGAGTGACATGGGAACAATTCAAGCTGGCTTTTAGAGGACACCATATTCCCCCGGGCCTAATGCGCATGAAAGCAGCAGAATTTATGAGGCTCACTCAGGGAACCAAGTCACTCACCGAATATATGCACGCATTCAACAACCTATCAAGATATGCTCCAAGTTTCGTGGATACTGAAGAGAAAAAGATTGAGAGTTTCAAGCGAGGTCTGGGTACCAAATTAATGAAGACTATGGCAAACTCCCGATGTGCCACGTACAATGAATTCATTAGTGATGCCTTGACCCAAGAAAATCACAACAACATGCATGCAGTTGCTAAAGGTCGCAAGAGGGCCTATGAGGCCGGTGCATCCGGATCTTTCCAGTCGAAAGCGCCTATCACAGCTAGGCCACAATTCCGTCCACCTGCACCCAAGTTCAGGCCTCCACCACCGAAAGCTCAGAATAACAGGCCGCAGAAACCATTTCGTAAGGCGTTCACTATTGCCTTACCAAAAGGAAATGGCAATCAGGACAGTTCCGCCGGATTTAGAAGTAATCAACCCTGTTTCAACTGCAACCAACTGGGTCATTGGTCCAAGGAGTGCCCCCACCCCAAGAGGAACGGCAACCCCACGCAGAACAATCAGAGGCAGGTGAATGCCAGGGCACGTCAGGGACAAGTGCACTATACTGCTGTGGAGGAAGTGCCCGCCGGAGAAGTTGTCACGGCTGGTATGTTTCTTGTCAACAAGCACCCCGCTGTTGTTTTATTTGATTCGGGAGCTTCTCATTCATTCATGAGTCAAGCATTTGCATCTAGACATGATCAAGAAATAATAGAAGTAAGTAAAGGGGGTTTTAACATAAGTTCAGCAGGGGGTATTGTTACTACCAAAAAGATAGTCAAAAATGTACTCATCTTGATACAAGGGAGGGAGTACACAACAGATTTGATAATATTGCCAGGATTGTCGATAAGTGTAATCTTAGGCATGAATTGGATGAAGGATCATGGTGTTCTTATCGACACTAGCACCCGTACTATCATGTTGAGAGAACCCATGGGAGGGAATGCTTTTCTAGTTCCACTCTCCCGCGAATTCGAACCCCAACATCTAGCCTGTGCTATCCAAGCCACCACCATATGTGATATTCCCGTGGTTTGTGAGTTTCCGGATGTATTTCCAGAGGAATTACCAGGTCTACCACCGGATAGGGACGTGGAATTTAAGATCGAATTAGTGCCGGGTACCGCACCCATATCCAGAAGGCCATATAGAATGCCACCCAATGAGTTAGCAGAACTTAAGGTTCAATTACAAGATCTATTGGACAAAGGTCTTATCCAACCTAGCTCATCTCCGTGGGGATGCCCGGCATTGTTCGTGAAAAAGAAGGATAAGTCACTGAGGATGTGTGTAGATTACAGACCACTCAATGCTGTGACCATCAAGAACAAATATCCGTTACCCCGCATCGACATCTTGTTCGATCAGCTAGCAAAGGCAAAGGTATTCTCCAAAATTGACTTAAGATCAGGTTACCATCAGATAAAGATTAGACCGGAGGATATACCTAAGACTGCTTTCTCTACTAGGTACGGCTTATACGAGTATTTGGTTATGTCTTTCGGACTAACAAATGCTCCAGCCTATTTCATGTACCTGATGAACTCGGTATTCATGCCCGAACTTGATAAGTTCGTGGTCGTGTTTATCGATGACATATTGATTTATTCGGAAAGTGAGTCAGATCACGAAGAGCATCTGAGGATTGTCCTATCCAGACTGAGGGAGCATAAGCTATATGCCAAGTTTAGCAAATGTGAATTTTGGATGAGCAAAGTACCATTTTTAGGTCACATTTTATCGAGAGATGGAATCTCAGTAGACCCATCAAAAGTACAAGAGGTCATGGATTGGAAAGCCCCAACTTCGGTGCATGAAGTTCGGAGTTTTCTAGGGTTAGCAGGATACTATCGCCGATTTATTCCAGATTTCTCAAAGATAGCTAAGCCTATGACCAGACTACTTCAGAAAGATGAGAAATACAAGTGGACACCAGAATGTGAAACAGCTTTTCACACCCTCAGAACTTTGTTGACTACCGCACCAGTGCTAGCACAACCAGACATTGAGAAGCCTTTTGATGTATTTTGTGATGCATCAGGAATAGGTTTGGGATGTGTACTTATGCAAGAAGGGAGAGTAATTGCATATGCCTCTCGGCAACTGAGAAAACATGAAGTCAACTACCCTACACATGATTTGGAACTTGCAGCCGTTGTCCATGCATTGAAGATATGGAGACATTACTTGTTGGGCAATGTATGTCATATCTATACTGACCACAAGAGCCTCAAGTATATCTTTACCCAGCCAGAACTGAACATGAGACAACGAAGGTGGTTAGAATTGATTAAGGACTATAATTTAGAAGTGCATTACCATCTGGGTAAAGCTAATGTAGTAGCCGATGCACTTAGTCGGAAGTCCCATTGCAACATTATGGAAGCGCTATTGGAAGATGGATTCAACTTGCTACATCCTGCTGTGCTACACAATATCACAATCAGTTGTTCGCTTGAGAGCAGAATCATAGAGCTACAGCAGACAGATGTAGGAATAAGTCACATCAAACGAAAAATGCAAGAGCAAGAAACCAAACATTTTAGATTGGACGAAAGAGGTGTATTATGGTTTGAGGACCGACTAGTGGTGCCAAAAGACCGTGAGCTAAGGAATCAAATTTTAGAAGAAGCTCACTCGTCCAAATTGTCTATCCACCCTGGTAGTAGTAAAATGTATCAGGATCTAAGAAACCGTTTTTGGTGGACTAAGATGAAGAAAGAGATCGCAGCCTATGTTGCTAGGTGTGATAACTGCAGCAGAGTGAAAGCCGTCCATATGAAAACCGCTGGATTACTTCAGCCATTGCCTATCCCAGGATGGAAATGGGAGGAAATCAGCATGGACTTTATTACAGGCCTTCCAACAACGCCCCAAGGTCACGATTCAATCTGGGTCATTGTTGATCGTCTCACCAAGTCAGCACATTTTGTACCAGTTCACACAACATATCACGCGGGTAAATACTCTGAGTTATATGTTTCGCAGATCGTGAAATTGCATGGAGTACCTAGGACCATAATCTCAGATAGAGGACCACAGTTCATAGCTCGTTTTTGGGAGCACTTACACCAAGCTTTGGGAACCAAGCTAATCAGAAGTTCAGCTTATCATCCTCAAACTTCAGGACAGACAGAGCGAGTGAACCAAATCCTAGAAGATTTACTTAGGGCGTGTGTTATATCTTCAAAAGGTTCATGGGAGAAATGGTTACCTTTAGCTGAATTCTCCTATAACAACAGTTATCAAGCGAGTATCAAAATGGCTCCATTTGAAGCCTTGTATGGCAGAAAGTGCAGAACTCCATTGAATTGGATTGAGCCCGGTGAAAGGAGATATTTTGGTATTGATTTTGTCAATGAAGCCGAAGAATAAGTACGTATCATCCAACAACACATGAAGGCAGCTCAATCAAGATAGAAAAGTTATGCCGATAAAAGAAGAAGACCACTAACTTTTGAAGTAGGTGACTATGTGTACTTGAGAGTATCACCCATGAAAGGTGTGAAGAGATTTGGGATGAAAAAGAAGCTTTCACCAAGATATGTAGGGCCATACAAAATTTTGGAACGAAAAGGAAATGTTGCGTACAGGCTACAACTACCACCAGAGATGAGTGCAATCTTTGATGTGTTCCATGTTTCGCAGCTAAAGAAATGTCTTCGAGTACCGGAAGAAGCTATTGCACCCACCAACGTGCAGCTTCAATCGGATCTGACCTATGAAGAAAAGCCAATTCGAGTATTAGAAGTGATGGAGAGAGTAACAAGGAGTAAGATCATTAAGTTCTATAAGGTGGTATGGAACAATCACAGTGAACAAGATGCTACGTGGGAAAGAGAAGATTATCTGCAAGAAGTTTATCCCGCCTTTTTCCAAGAATGGTAGGTCTTGCAAATCTCGGGACGAGATTTTTATAAGGGGGAGGGGCTGTAACACCTCGGGTGTTAGCCTTGCATAACTTGACTTGCATTACATGAGCATGAGCATCAAGCATTCATAAATCATCATTTACAATTGAAACGTCTGATCGAAACATATGAAACATCGCTTGTTATTTCATGTTTCCTGTAACATATGCATATGATCATGTGCAAATAAATGCTAGTGTGTAATGTTGGTCACTATAACACCTTAGCTACACTTAGGTTAACCAAAGGAACCTTGTTCATGAAGGCCACATTTCTTGATCAAGCATTTAAGTGATATTTCATGTGTTGACCTGAATGGCCATATGAGTGACTACTGCATGAAATGCTCAAATGACCTTGCAAATTGTTTTAACATGCTTAGAGTATCATCATGAACAACTTTGGTATTTAGGGCTAGGGCTGGTTTGGTCATTTAGCCATGGTTTGAATGTGTAGCATGTTTTCAAAGTGACATGTTTGACTAAAGTTGAACTAGGTGTTAGAGACCTTGCATGGAGGAGTTCACTAAAGCAAAGTTGTAGTGTTTGACATAAGGAACAACTTTTATTTTTATGTCATGGACTGATTTAGCTTCTAACATGCTTGAATGGGTCCCACAAAAACCAGCAAATCCAGCCTTCAACACTTAGGAAATTTTTCGAAGTATTTGATCAACTGGCCGACTGACAGCCGATCTTTGGGATGACATTGCTCCTTAACCGTTGCGAATTAGGTCTTGATCGTTTAAGACGAATTACAGATGGTACTTAGGGCTACAACTTTTGTGTAGATTGTGAGCACTAATACTTCACGGATTAGAAGATCTAGCTCCATGAAAAACCGTCGTCAGGCACTGCATCGGGTCGCTGAACAAACTGAATCGCGAATGAACATGGCCGACCGGTTTCAGGCTTTGCTCGCCGCGTGTCCCCGGCGGCGGCCGCGCGTCGCCAGCGCCCTGACCGCGCAGGCCACGCCGCGTCTGGGCGCGCCTTCAAGTCGCCCGCGCTCGCCCGCAACGCCCAGCGCCTGCATTTTCGTTTTCCCGGCTCCTCCTTCGCCGTTGGTAGCGCCCGCAAGCACAGCAGCAGCGCCGTCGTCGTCGTTGACGGCACAAGCCTCGCCTAGCCGCTTCTCCATCACCGCAACCGCATAGCCGTCTTCCCCGCGACTCCCTGCGCCAGCCAGTGCCCGCCGTTTTAAGCTCGGTGAGCTCTAGCCCCGCTCACCGCCTCGCCGGAGCTCCGCCGCAAGCCCCGTCGTCGTGGCCACGCCGCCACAGTCCCCCTCTCCAAGCGTTAGCTAGCGCGCTAGGTCCGCCGTAGTACCCCAGTGCTCGTCCGAGCCTTAGGTCGGGCCACCGAGGACGTCGCCGGCGTTTTGCCGTGGTCCAGCCTCGCCGTTCCGCCATGGCCGCCGCCGCTAGCTCTAGGGTCAGCAATAGGGCCGGCCAAGTGGCTCAATAGGTTCGCCAGGTCATGTAGGTCCTACCCTGATGACCTCACCGCCGGCGAAGCTCGCCGTTGTCGAGCCGCAGCCGCGCAGTGCTCAGCAGCGCCGCTGCTCTGCTCCGTGTCGATGACGTGTGGGGTCCCCTGACCAGCGGGTCCCACCTGTCAGCGACAGCAGTAGAGAGGGCTAATTCATTTTGAATCCAGTTTTTGATTTGTTTTGTTATTTTTGTATCTTTAGTTTGGTAGCTCCTAAAATTGTGAAATAAATATGATTGTGTTGCTTAGGAAGTGTAGTATTTAAGAAAAATATGTTCTTGGCTTAAACAGTAGAAATTTCAGGAGATTTAAATAGGGATTTCAAATGTGCTTTTGAATGCATTCAAATTTGTTTATTTTATATCTAGAGTTCCTGTGCTCCAAAAATTATGAAATTTTTGTGGTAGGCTATTCTTGTCATACCTGAGCTTGGATAAAAATTTGAGGACCAGTGCATGTGTAGATCTATAGTTATAGATTTTTCTTTTATAAATAGTTAATCCTTGCATGAATTTTTATAAATTAATTATGAGTCCAAAATTCATGAAATTTGTTGGAGGTGATACTAGTACCATATGGATGTTAGGAAAAATAAGAAATCTGTTGCTTGACACTTTTCAATAGGATTTTCCATTTATGCTATTTCAAGCCTTGCTTCCTTATCATTTTTGTATAGGATGTTCTACTTAGTAAAATGACATGAAATTTTTATAGTAGTCCTTTGATAGCATTAGTAAGGCTCTGTAAATTTTTGAGAATTTATTAAGCACATCTGATATATATTTATTATTTAACCTAGATATCTAAATAAAATGATAAATGCAATTTAATAAATAGTTTGGGCTTTGCCATTATATTATCTTAACTATGTTTGGTATGCTTAAACTGTTGGTAGGTTCTAGGTTGTCAATTTGTGGATGATTACATAAAGTAGAAGTGCTATTACTTTATATTGCATGTTAAATCATTTCCGGACTGATTCTAGAGTATGAGGAGTTACATGTTGAAACTGATGTAGACTGTAAAAATGGTTAATAACAAAGTTGTAGAAAATTTGATAAGCTTTCCAGAAAGCCCAGGATCGAATATATGCTTAGCCATGCTTAGACCGGTAGAAGTCGGGTGATTTCCTGTCACCTGCGAGATGTAGGTGGATACCGGAGCACGTTTGGTTATAATGGTTATCGTGGAAAAGAACCATGGTTAATGTAAATGGAGACCGGGCGGGATATCGATAGAAAAGCAACAAGGCATGGAGGTCTTGGGTGTGGATCTATCCCCGTCTGTGTCGATCAAGGACCGTACCGTTGTTGGAACTTCTGACAAGATTGAACGCATGCCTCTCACTTAGCTGGCCGGATAATTCGTTCCGACCGCGAAGCCGAGTAATTCAACTCAGGCCGGGAATCGTTCTGTTGTGCGCTCCTTCCGGGGAACGATCAGACTGAGCCCAAGGGCAGGTTTGGCCTGAGCATCCTGGCATCTGGTGTTCCAGATTGTGCGGCGCGGTACGTACCCGCGAAATGTGTACCTGAGTTGTACCAAAGGTGACCTAAGACTATCGTGGCTGGTAGATCTGGGTTTGTGTTAGGAATAAATTCCCAGCTGGTAGAAATCGATTCGAATCGCCGTCTCTCCCGGATAGTGAGAAACTTGGCTAGCTCCAACATCGTAGTAACTGTGTTATGAAACATGATGGTTCAGATGAATATGGAATTACAATACCTGCTATGGTTACTATTGGATGCTTCTAAATGATATACCACATGTTTGGCACAGGATAGTTGCTAATCTAGAAATGGTTAGTTATAATTAACTTGATAAAGGAATTATAATTGTACAACGGGTAATTGCCTTTTACGCAAAATGTTGTCCAGTTACGTCCACTTATACAGCCTTGCATGATCCTTGGAGTCATTTTATTTCTGGTTCATGACGGGTAAGTCTAGCTGAGTACCTTCTTGTACTCAGGGTTTATTTTCCCATTGTTGCAGATGGCACTGTGTATCATGGTTATTGCAAGAGTTGCTTCTATCCCGCTGTGGATGAGGAGTAAGCCTTGGGCAGGCTTCCTTAGTAATTCCTATCTTTGCTTTTGTGGATCGTGATCTGGCATGGCACTGTATCAAACTACGTTGGAAACTTTATCTCAAACTCATTTGCTTCCGCTTTGTTTATCAAACTTGTTTTGTAATAACTTTTATTCGTACTCTGATGAGGAAACGTATCTGTGAACTTTATGTAATATGTGGCATGTATGTTGAATCCTGTACGATCTTGGTTGTTGTAAATCGTTTATCGAGACCCGTCGCGGTACTCGACGGACTACCGGGTTTATATGGGTTCAAGTATGACAGTGCGACCGCTTGCGGATTGCCATTGTACTTGTATTCTTATAAATTGGTCGGTTCTGCGACAGTAGCCCATCTCATAAAGTTCCAAAATGGACAAGAAATTGTATCTCAACAAATTCACAAGTAAAACATTAGAAATTGAATTATCATTTGAGATAGCAATTTTACCCATACCGAGAACTTCCCCTTTTCCATTGTCACCAAACACAATGTTTCCACTTTGGTCATGACTAGGTTGGAATGATGTGAACATTTCCTTCTCTCTGGTCATATGATTGGTGCATCCACTATCCACCACCCAACTTGTTCCACCAGAGGAACATTCCTACAAAGACAAATCAAGCTTTTGTTTTAGGTACCCAAAAGGATTTGAGTCCTAGGGGCTTAGTTACATAAAACTTGGGCACCCAAACACTGCTCATAATCTCCTTCCTCTTTTGGGCACCAACATACTTGACCACAATCTTGCCATCCTTGCCCCAACAACACATATAGTCACTAGCATAGCACTGTGGAAGTGGTGCTTGTGGCTTGGGGGCCTCAGATTGCTTCGTCTTGATTGTCTTGTCACTTGTAGGTTGGATCTTGGGAATGTAGACCTTGTTGTTGGCCTTGCATATAAGCTCATCAAGAGCAACACCCTTGTTGAACTTCACACAAGGCACACCATTGATCATGTTTCTTCCATTGGCCTTTCCATCATACCTATTGTAGCAAATGCCTTCCTTGATTGATGGTTGCCTTGATGATCTGTATATAGTCTTGTTGGATTGCTCTTAACACTTGCACCCATTTTTCAAGATCATCTTCAACCTATGAATCTCCTTGTCTTCCTTCTCTAACTCAACAAGGTTAGTTGCATATGCAATCACATCAATTTTATAGCATCTTTTACAACCATTACAAGTGGAGACATTAGACTCTTCGGTTGCCTTAGGAGAAGTTGAAGTGCTAGCCCAAAGAGTACTATAGTTTAGCTCAAAATTTCCGTATTTTCTTCCAAGCTTGTGAGGCTTTCTTGAGCTTTATTCTTCTCATTCTTGAGGCTAGCTACTAGATCATTAACCGAGGAATGTTCCTTAGTCAATTTCCCAATTGAGTCATTGGACAATTCTATGGTTAACTTCTCAACCTTCATCTTTTCCTCAGTAATAGATACTTCAAGTGCAAGGTTTTTATCTCTCTCTTAAGTGATTATATCTCCTTGCATCTCCAAACATCTATTCCTCTTCTCTAATTTCTTCATTAGCATTTTTTATTTTAGTGAACGCTTTTTACCAAATTTCTTAATCATGGTTCCTTCAATTTTCTTCTATGTTCTCATCACAACTATCATACTCATCACTAGAAGGATCGGGTGAGTCATGTACCTTCTCCTCCTTAGCCATGAGGCAAGTTGGAGTGTAGTATTCATTGTCGATGAGGTTGGAGAAGAGCCTTGGTGATGAGTCTAGATTGGCGAAGAGCTTTAGTGGTGAAGCCAAGTCAGGGAAGATCATTGTTGGTGGTGGATAGTAATGTTTGTGGCTCCCTTCTTCTTCTTCTCATCATCACTAGAGTCACTATCAATTTGAGTGAATCCTTGAGCCACCAACCTTGTCTTGTTCCTTGTGACCACACCATGCTCATCTTGCTTGTTGTGGAAGACCCACTTGGTTTCAATCATATTTTGCTTGGGCCTTTCAACTAAGGACTAGACTTCATTCCGAGTGAAGTTGTTCAACTACTCTTGCATGGCTATCATCCAATCTAGATCATCAAGTGCCTCTTGCACCTAACGAGGTTTCAAAAGAGAAACAAACGAGTAATGTTCACAAAAACTTGCAAAATGAGAACTTGTCATTACCCCTCCTCGGATGCTCCCCAATATGTTATCAGTGGGATGATCCTGTTGAATGGATTGATGCACTCTAGGATGTGGCACTTGAGTTGATCTTTGGATGGGGCCATCATCTTCATCATCATGGTCATGATCGATTGGAGGGTTGTCTTCACTTCTTTCTTCATTGTTGAGTTGATGTTGCGCTTGGTCATTGTTAACACCATCTTCAAGAGAATGATCTTGTGTTTCATTTGCTCTCCCATCTTGATCATTTCTTGTTGCGTAAGCTTCACCATGTTCATTGGATGAAACATGATGAGTGGTTGGATCAAGATCAAAATGCACAATATTGTCAGCATCTTTATTTTTATGGCCTTTACTTCACCAATTGCAAGCTTCTTGATGGCTTTATGTGGAGCTTCTTCATTACCTACAATCTCAACATTGACTTGCTCCTTTTGAGAGCCATCGGTTTCTTCAAGAGTCAAGTCTACCGCGATTTCAATCAAACCGGTGGTTTTATTGAAAACTCGATATCCATGTTCGTTAGTACCATAACCAAGCATGAAACTTTCATCAGCCTTTGGTGCAAACTTTGAGCTCTTGAATTTCTTGTTAAGTATGAAACACTTGGATCCAAAAACTCGAAAGTAGTGCATCTTAGGCTGTCTACTGGTTAGAAGTACATAGGCGGTCTTGTCCCTTTTCTTGTGAAGATATAAGCGGTTGATAGCATGACTTGCCATGCTAACCACTTCTACCCAATAGTTGGTTGGAGTCTTGTATTCATCCAACATTGCTCTTGCGGCTTCAATGAGCATTTGGTTCTTCCTCTCCACAACACCATTTTGTTGCGGAGTGTATGGAACCAAAAACTCATGCTTGATTTCTTCTTCATCAAGAAACTCTTCAATGTCGGTGTTCTTGAACTCTGTCCCATTGTCACTTCTAACTTTCTTGATATTGACATCAAACTCATTTTGAGCTCTTCTTGCAAACTTCTTGAAGATGCCTTGGACTTCACTCTTTTCACGCAAAAAGAATACCCAGGTAAAATGAGAATAATCATCAACAATTACGAAACCATAGTTGTTACCACCAATGCTTATATAAGCGATGGGTCAAAATATGTCCATGTGAAGCAACTCCAATGGCCTTTTGGTTGTCACAACATTCTTGACGGCATGTTATGCTCCAACTTATTTTCTGGCTTGGCATGCACTTCAAATTCTATCTTTCTCAAAAGAAACATTCGTTAGTCCAAGGATGTGTTCGCCTTTTTGAAGTTTGGCTAAGTTCCTCATCCCAACATGGGCAAGTTAGTGATGCCATAACCAACCCAAGCTAGATTTTATCAATAAACAAGTCTTGGGATTTACTCTATTTGATGTGAAATCAACTAGATAGAGTTTCACTTTTAAATGACCAGTAAATGCAATAGAGGAATCCTACCTTCTATAGACTTCCACACCCTTATCCATAAAGAAACAATTGTAGCCCATCTCACAAAGTTGTGAAATGGACAACAAATTGTATCTCAACAAATTCACAAGTAAAACATTAGAAATGGAATTATCATTTGAGATAGCAATTTTACCCAAACCGAGAACTTCTCCTTTCCATTGTCATCAATCACAATGTTTCCACTTTGGTCATGACTAGGTTGGAATGATGTAAACATATCCTTCTCTTCGGTCATATGATTGGTGCATCCACTATCCACCATCCAACTTGTTCCACCAGAGGAATATTCCTACAAAGATAAATCAAGCTTTTGTTTTAGGTACTCAAAAGGATTTGGGTCCTAGAGGCTTTGTCACATAAAACTTGGGCACCCAAACACTCCTCATAATCTCCTTCCTCTTTTGGGCACCAACATACTTGACCACAATCTTGCCATCCTTGCCCTAGCAACACATATAGTCACAAGCATAGCACTGTGGAAGTGGTGCTTGTGGCTTAGGGGCCTTGGATTGCTTTGTCTTGATTGTCTTGTCACTTGTAGGTTGGATCTTGGTAATGTAGACCTTGTTGTTGGCCTTGCATATAAGCTCATCAAGAGCAACACCCTTGTTGAACTTCACACAAGGCACACCATTGATCATGTTTCTTCCATTGGCCTTTCCATCATAGCTATTGTAGCTAATGCCTTCCTTGATTGATGGTTGTCTTGATGATTTGTATACAGTCTTGTTGGATTGCTCTTTACACTTGCACCCATTTTCCAAGATCATCTTCAACCTATGAATCTCCTTGTATTTCTTCTCTAACTCAACAAGGTTAGTTGCATATGCATTCACATCAATTTTATAGCATCTTTCACAACCATTACTAGTGGAGAAATTAGACTCTTCGGTTGCCTTAGGAGAAGTTGAAGTACTAGCCCAAAGAGTACTATAGTTTAGCTCAAGATTTTAGTATTTTTCTTCCAAGCTTGTGAGGCTTTCTTGAGCTATATTCTTCTCATTCTTGAGTCTAGCTACTTGATCATTAACCAAGGAATGTTCCTTAGTCAATTTCCCAATTGAGTCATTGGCTAAAGACAATTCTACGGTTAACTTCTCAACCTTCATCTTTTCCTCGGCGATAGATGGTTCAAGTGCAAGGTTTTTCTCTCTCTCTAGAGTGATTATATCTCCTTGCATCTCCAAACATCTATCCCTCTTCCATAATTTCTTCATTAGCATTTTTATTTTAGTGAAGGCTTTTTACCAAATTTCTTAATCATGGTTTCTTCAATTTCTTCTATGTTCTCATCACAACTATCATACTCATCACTAGAAGGATTGGGTGAGTCATGTACCTTCTCCCCCTTAGCCATGAGGCAAGTTGGAGTGTAGTATTCATTGTCGATGAGGTTGGAGAAGAGCTTTAGTGATGAGTCTAGGTTGGGAAAGAGCTTTGGTGGTGAAGCCGAGTCAGGGAAGATCATGGTTGGTGATGAAGAGTGGTGGATAGTAATGTTTGCGGCTCCCTTCTTCTTCTTCTCATCATCACTAGAGTCACTATCAATTTGAGTGAATCCTTGAGCCACCAACCTTGTCTTGTTCCTTGTCCCCACACCATGCTCATCTTGCTTGTGGTGGATGACCCACTTGGTTCCAATCATATTTTGCTTGGGCCTTTCCACTAAGGACCAGACGTCTTTCCGAGTGAAGTTGTCCAACTCCTCTTGCATGGCTATCATCCAATCCGGATCATCAAGTGCCTCTTCCACCCTATGAGGTTTCAAAGGAGAAACAAACGAGTAATGTTCACAAAACTTGCTAAACGAGAACGTGTCATTACCCCTCGTCGGATGCTCCAAAATATGTTATCAGTGGGATGGTCCCATTGAATGGATTAATGCACTCTAGGATGTGGCACTTGAGTTGATCTTTGGATGGGGCCATCATCTTCATCATCATGGTCATGATCGATTGGAGGGTTGTCTTCACTTCTTTCTTCATTATTGAGTTGATGTTGAGCTTGGCCATTTTTGACACCATCTTCAAGAGAATGATCTTGTGTTTCATTTTCCCTCCCATCTTGATCATTTCTTGTTGCGGAAGCTTCACCATGTTCATTGGATGAAACATGATGAGTGGTTGGATGAAGATCAAAATGCCCAATATTGTCATCATCTTCATTTTTGATGGGCTTTACCTCACCAATTGCAAGCTTCTTGATGGGTTTATGTGGAGCTTCTTCATTACCTACAATCTCAACATTGACTTGCTCCTTTTGAGAGCCATCAATTTTTATCAAAAGTCACGTCTACCGCAATTTCAATCAACCCGATGGTTTTATTGAAAACTCGATATCCATGTTCGTTAGTACCATAACCAAGCATGAAACTTTCATCAACCTTTGGTGCAAACTTTGAGCTTTTGAATTTCTTGTTAAGTATGAAACACTTGGATCCAAAAACTCTAAAGAAGTGTTCCTTAGGCTTTCTACCGGTTAGAAGTTCATAGGCGATCTTGTCGCTTTTCTTGTGAAGATATAAGCGGTTGATAGCATGACATGCCGTGCCATCCACTTCTGCCCAATAGTTGGTTGGAGTCTTGTATTCATCCAACATTTCTCTTGTGGCTTCAATGAGCATTCGGTTCCTCCTCTCCACAACACCATTTTGTTGTGGAGTGTGTGGAACCAAAAACTCATGCATGATTCCTTCTTCATCAAGAAACTCTTCAATGATGGTGTTCTTGAACTCTGTCCCATTGTCACTTCTAACTCTCTTGATATTGACATCAAACTCATTTTGGGCTCTTCTTGCAAACTTCTTGAAGATACCTTGGACTTCACTCTTTTCATGCAAAAAGAATACCCAGGTGAAACGAGAATAATCATCAACAATTACGAAACCATATTTGTTACCACCAATGCTTATATAAGCGATGGGTCAAAATATGTCCATGTGAAGCAACTCCAATGGCCTTTTGGTTATCACAACATTCTTGACGGCATGTTAAGCTCCAACTTATTTTCTGGCATGGCATGCACTATAAATTCTATCTTTCTCAAAAGAAACATTCGTTAGTCCAAGGATGTGTTTGCCTTTTTGAAGTTTGGCCAAGTTCCTCATCCCAACATAGGCAAGTCGGTGATGCCATAACCAACCCAAGCTAGATTTTGTCATTAAACAAGTCTCGGGATTTACACTATTTGATATGAAATCAACTAGATAGAGTTTCCCTTTTAAATGACCTATAAATGCAATAGAGGAATCCTCCCTTCTATAGACTTCCACACCCTTATCCATAAAGAGACGATTGTAGCCCATCTCACAAAGTTGTCAAATGGACAACAAATTGTATCTCAACAAATTCATAAGTAAAACATTGGAAATGGATTTATCATTTGAGATAACAATTTTACCCAAACCGAGAACTTCTCCTTTTCCATTGTCACCAAACATTGGAAAGAGAAGATTATTTGAGGGACGATTATAAGGAATTCTATCAACAATGGTACGCTTGTCAAATCTTGGGACGAGATTTTTATAAGGGGGAAGGCTGTAACACCTCAGGTGTTTGGCTTCCACATTTGCACTTGCATTTCATGAACATAACCATCATTCATCCATTCATGAGCTTATATTGCATGAAACATGTTTTCGAAACATTGCAACATATTGTTATATTTCATGTGTGTTTGTTTTATGAAATGAATAGTGTGCAACACTCAAGTGCAACATGTGCAACTCACTTTAGTGAAACATGGTTAGCTAGTACAATGCCACAAACTCATGAAACATGGTTTTGAAACAGAAGTAACAAAGTCACTTGTTTTTCCTTGTTTCAATACATGTGATGCTTGATTTTGGTGTGACCAAGGTGTGGTGTGGCTAGTTATCCTCTTAAGCAACTTAGTTATGCTTAGAATGTCATTAGGAACAATGTTCATGTTGATCATTTTGCCTAATTAGGTTACCAAGTCATGGTTTGACTATTGTGGACCCCTAGAGCTCCTGAGTTTGACTGTTTAAAAAGTATAGCTTAGAGTGTTTGCATGTCTAAGCAACCTAAAGCAAAGTTGTAGAAAATTTTATAAGGAACATAAGTTATTTTATGACCATATCATGAAAATGTGCAGAACATGCTCAAAAGGGCCCACAAGTCAGTTTTGATGTCTAATTGGAGACTCTGAAAATTTTCTAAGTCTTTCTTCGAATTTCAGTTTCATGTACCCAACTTGTTAGCCTTGTAGCTCCAATTGGAAAATTTTTAGTACTCACTTGGATCTCAAACTTTGTCTCACTGACCTGTGGGGTCATCTGACCCTAGAGCCCCGCTTGTCAGTGACTGAGTTTTAGAAGCTAGTTCAAATATTTCTAGTTTTGAATGCTGTTTTGTAAAATTTGTATCTCCAGTTTTGTAGATCCAAATTGGGTGGTTCCAATTTTGTTAGGATCATAGTGAAGTGTTGTATTTAGGAAAAATATAACATGAACACTTGTAGTGGAATTTTTGGATGAATTAAATAGAAACTTGAAATGTGTTTTTAAATGCATGCAAACTTTTTTAAATTATATCTGGAGTTCCTTTGCTCCAAAAATTATCAAATTTTGTTGATGAGCTATTCTTGATGAGTAGAAGCTCTGGTAAAAATTTGAGAGTCATTGCATGTATGCTTTGTGGGTTATAGATTTTCCTTTTATCATTGAATGATCCTTGTGTGAATTTTAGTAATTTATCTATGAATCCAATGACCATGAAATTTATTGGAGGGTATCATAGTACCTTAAGGATGCTAGGAAAAATATAAAATCTATTGCTTGACACTTTTCACTAGGGTTTCCTAATTATGTCATTTTAAGCCTTTATGCCTTTTTATTTTTGTGTAGGACGTTATAATTGCTCAAATGATGTGAAATTTTTATAGTAGTCTACTTGGAGCATTTATTACCTACTATAATTTTTGTAGATTAAATGGTGCAGTTTTCTTATATGTTTATTATTCCCCTTAAATAATTAAATAAATTAAGAAAGGCATTAAAAGAAATGAATTGATGGTGAACACCTTACTTTCTGGTGTTCTTGTGATATGTGTGATGAGTGAGTAAAGTTAGTTTTTTCCAATTATATATTTGCAACATAAGTTAATAATTATTTTTCTTGCATTGTGTCTTTCAAGACAGTTCTGGGGACTTTGCAAAGTTTCCCATGATATTTTGGTTTTCTGGAAATGTGGTTAATACAAAATTTGTAGATAACTTATGTATCTAGCTCCTGTCAAAATTTGGTGGCATTTGGCCCAGTAGTTTAGGAGTTACAGTCATTCAAAGTTGCATCACAGAATTGCTTGTTCTCTGTCTTGTTTGGACCTGATCATTTAATTCTGTATATTCGACCTAGTAAAGGTTGGAATCATGCCTTGAGGTCTAAAAATGAATTGTATATGATTTCATAAGCTTTCCAAATTGTCTTGTTGGATGTCATTTGGAATTGTAGATCTTTAGTTATGGTCAGTTTACCGTACCGCTGTATAATTTCTGTTTCGCTGAAATATGAATGTTTGTGTGCATGCTGTGTTGCAATGTTCTTGTTGATTGTTTAGGTGCTAGCCTAACTTGAGAACATGCTTAGGTGCAGGTGCTAGGTCCTTAACTGAAGATGAGCAATTGTACATTAGATTGTATAAACATGGTAAGTTAAAGTGATTTGAATAGAGCCTAAGTCGGAAAATGCGGACTGCAGTAAGCATGTGCATTCCCCGAGCATTTCTAACTTCGTTCATGTACATCCATGATATTTATCTTGTGCATTCATGCAATAGGTGTGCCGGAGGGAGTGACGCTACTGGAGTTCGAGGGAGCGAGCCAGGAGGAGGAGCCCGAGGTGCAGGAAATCAACGAAGCAGCCGTCGAGGAGGAGTTGCCCGAGTGTCCTGACCACCGTCCTTCCTCTTTCCTAAAAGGCAAGCCCCGAAGCATATTAAGTCTCTCATGTTTTTACAAATACCTTGAGTATCTTTTATTCGTTGATGATGCATTAAGTATAGGAATTGGTTGGAACCAATTGTTGCATTATATATCCATCCTTGTCTAAATATCGCACTTGAATCCTATTTAAGTTTAGGAATGGGCAAAAATGCTTAGCCATGCTTAGTGTGGTAGAAGTCAGGTCATTTCCTATCACCTGCGAGCTTTAGGATGAGGTGGATCACGGTTGGCTATATTTGCTATCGTGGAAAAGAACCATGTTAATAATGAATTAAGACCGGGTGGAGTCTTGTGCAGGGTTGGATATAGTGACTCCGTCTGTGTTGTTTAAGGACCGATACGCTGTACGTCCTCATGTCATGTTGAACGCAGCCTAACACTTAGCTGGCCGGATAAGTCGTTCCAACCACGAAGCCTAGTAGCTCGACTCAGGCCAGGGACGCGAGCAGTGGCATGCATTCTGGAGGTAGTAAGGATGTGCGGAGAGCCATTGGCATAAGTCCAAGGCGGGTTAGAGTCCCGAGCAACCTTGGTAGAGTGGTTCTCTGAGAATGTCGATCTATTCAGACTTGCGACTCCTGAATCGTACCAAAGGTGACTTGTTTGCGACCCTGACGGGGGAAGCAGGGTTTGTGTTTAGGAATACCCCTCCAGCTAGATAGGAATCGATTTGAATCGCCGTCTCTCCCGAATACTGAGAACTTGACTGAGCAGCGGCAATGTAGATTCAATTAATTTAACGATATGGTTAAATGGATGATGATGACAATGCTGCCTTGATTTTTACCTGCTATGGTTATTAATGTTTGCATCTTAATCAAATGATTGCTTAGTACAGGTGCTAATATAGATGACAGGTTAATGGCTAAAAGTCACTGCTCGTTCAGGTTAAGAGTTGATCATTATTACTTACGCTTTTCCGCAAAAAAAAAAGTGTCAGCCAGATCCACTAAATTAAGCTATGCATGATCCTTGGTGTCAATTGTTTTGGTTTCCGACGGGTAAGTCTAGCTAAGTACATTGTCATACTCAGGGTTTTTCCCTATTGTTGCAGATGACCTTCTATATCAAGGCTT
Source organism: Miscanthus floridulus (assembly GCF_019320115.1). Lineage (NCBI taxonomy): Eukaryota > Viridiplantae > Streptophyta > Magnoliopsida > Poales > Poaceae > Miscanthus > Miscanthus floridulus. The sequence goes on from NC_089597.1 coordinate 51,970,692, forward strand.
CTGTAAGTATTGTCCCCACTCGGCGGGTGACGAAGACTAGATCATGGGCATGATCTCTATTTCTCTTATCCGAATGCTTTTGCGGGTTGTGATCAGCAAACCAGTATTTGTATTTGAACTCGGGTGTGTAAGTTAAACTATTTGCTTCCGCATACTTTACAAGACCTGTTTTGTAATAACGATGACTCTGAGGTGTTGTAACCTATTTGCAAACCGTCTGTGAAATGTTGTAACGTACGATATGTTATGTTGAATTACTATGATCTTGGTTGTATGCAAGTTGGTTTGAAATCCTTCGTGGTTTTAGTTGACTATCGGGTTTATATGGGCACAAGTGCGAGAATTTGATCGTTTCGGCGATTGTTTTTGTACTTGTGCTCTTATAAATTGGTCGGTTCTGTCACAACTGGTATCAGAGCTAGATTCAACACTAAACATGTCATACGGGTATTTAAAATAAAAGTTTTTGTTGTGAAAACGGTTTTCCAACTTATAGTTATATATAAGTGTTCAAAAATCAAAAATTTTATGGTGTACTGGTGATCACATCCCTTGCAGCCCAATTAAGGACTTCTAGGTGGCTTATATATAATTACTAACTTGGGGGAAATTGATTGTTTCTATTTTGTCGTCCATGCGGCGTGCAATTGCATGGGTGCCATTCGTTTGAATGGTAATGTATGGATCAATTTCCTCTACACTAAGGTAAGTGTGAGTTGTGAGAGCATGACCATTCAACCGTCAGCCCAGGGGAGAGTTAGTTGTGGTTACTAGAGTATTTACATGTTGCATACATGTATATATGAAGGTACTTAATTATGGGTACATCTGTCGGGTAGTTTGGATACCAAAGTATATATATCTGGGATGTATATATGGAGAGTATCTTAGTTACTACTTTAATTATTAGCATTATATCTTGTTGGGTTGGGGCTGCAATGAAGTTTTCTGTAGGTACGCTAACAACACACCGTGTAGATCAACTAGTTACCGCTAATTGAGAGAACGTATGTATGCCACCGTATATGCTGCTAAAACTTAAATTTTCTTAGGTTTGTGAGGACGTACGGAATAAGCATGCATCATATTCACTCATGTCATTCATATTGCATTACTCCCTCCCTTATAATTGCTTATCCCAAGTATTAAGTTCAATTTCTTAACAAAATAATCCTCTCATGTGAGTTGCATCTCTTGTTGATATAGATGGCCACGCCCGCGTTTCCTACTGGTAGCAGCACCTTTTTGGACCAATTCGGTATGCCCACCTTGCTCTGGAGGGTGCTCAGTTTAGTTGGGTACCCGGAGGCACCCCGCTACACATGGAGGCAGGCGGTGCCATTAGGGGATGTACCATGGTACGTTGTGACCTTTATAGTGCCGTAGAACCCCACGAGACCATTGTGGCATGGGTGGAGCATTGAGACTAATGGGCAAAGCCCATGGGAAGCCGCTCAAGTTGCTGCCCTTGATGTGCTTATGGATATAGCATAGAGCTTCGAGGATGAGTTAGTGGGTGCACCAGCTTCATCCATTCCCCGAGTGGCTCCTACTAAGGCTGAGTGGAGTCAAGAAGCTGGCCAGGCCTTGGTTCGAGGCCGTGGGGAATGTGTTCAGAGCGACAATGCTGGAATGAGTGCTATGATGGCCGTCTTGAAGCTTTGTTGAGTCAGGCAGGACAACCTTTCTAGTGTGCTAGAAGAAGCTGGCAAGGCAATGGCAGCCTACCACAAGTTCAGGTTGCGTGCCCGCAAGTATCGCCATAGGGCAGATGCATGTGGGAGAGCTCAGCAAGAAGTAGATGAGATTCGGGGTATTGCAAATTATTGCCTACAACAGTGGGGTCAAACAGCACGCGAGAGAGACGAGCTTCATAACCAGCTAATGGACCTCACTATAGAGAGAGATGAGGCAGCACAGGAGTTGGATCGTGTGACCCGTCATAGAGATGCAACTCTAGAGTTGGCAGAAGAAAGACATCAGGGCTGGATCATGGCTAACCACAATGCTTTCCAAAGGGAGCAAGAACTCCAAGAGCAGCTTGAAGAGCTTCAGGTTGAGCACCATCAACTGAACAACCATCTGTTTCCTATTCCTCACCCCATACCAAGGTATCCTAATGTGGGTGGACCTCAAGTGATTGAGGCCGATGAAGAAGAAAAGGACGTGCAGATGGATGACAATGCAGCTGAACCTGCAAATGAAGAAGAAGAGGAAGATCCTGAAGAAGTCCAAGGCATCTCCGATGTGGACAGCGATCACTTCGATGAGTAGTTAGTTAGCAAGTCTCACTAGTCTAAGCTTTTGCAGTAATTGGTGTAATGGACCTAGTACTATGACTGATGTGGGATGTACCTTTTAATTCGAACTTGGCATGTAATGTACTTTAATCCGCTCCCGTCGGGATGCGTATCTTGTTGGTTAAGTTTAAAACTTGTCATATTGGAATGCACTGTGTATGGCGCTAGTAATCTAATTGATGATGTGGTGATTGGAGAATGAATTATTGCCTCTGTTTATTGTATGAATTTTCATTCTCTCAAGTAAATTCAATTTGGTGTAATTATATTGTTCCTCTCCAATGTGCTAACATCACCAATGATTGCTGGTTGCGCATGGTTGCAGATGCCTCGCACTCGTTCCACTAGTGCGGCTGGTGATGATGATGATCTTCCACCGCCACCACCACCCACACCAACAGAATTGATGGCAATTCTTGTGGAAGGACAGCGCACTATGGCTGAGGCTCTCCGCATGATTGCAAATCGTGATGGTCGTGGTGCACGCTAAGGACCAGAACCAAATCAGTATAGAGACTTCAAAGATTTCCTTGACACTAAACCACCGATCTTCAAGGAGGCTGAAGAGCCCCTCCAAGCTGATGAGTGGTTGAACACTCTTGAGCAGAAATTCCGTCTACTTCGCTTGACTGAGGTGCTGAAGACTGAGTATGCATCTCACCAACTGCATGGGCTAGCTGGTATTTGGTGGAGTCATCATCGGTCCACTATGCCCGCTAATGCCCAAATCACTTAGGATCAGTTCAAGTCTGCTTTCAGGGGAAATTATATTCCTCCTGGTCTCATGGCAATTAAGCATACGGAGTTCATGAAGCTAACCCAGGGGAACAAGAGCTTGAATGAATACCTGCAGGCTTTCAATAACCTTGCAAGGTATGCTGCTAAGTTTGTTGACACTGAGGCCAAAAAGATCGCTAGTTTCAAGCGGGGACTTAGCCCCAAATTGATGAAGACCATGGGAAATTGCAAGTGTGCTCATTTTAATGAGTTTGTGAGTGATGCTTTATCACAAGAGAACAACAATGATGTATATGTTGCTTCAAAAAGTCATAAGAGGGCCTATGAGGCGGGTGCCTCACAATCCAAGGCTCCAGTCATCCAAAGGGTTCCATTCCACCCTCTAGCATCAGCTGCTAAATTCCGCCCACCGTAGAAGAAGAATCCAGACAGGACTAGATTTCACAAGGCTTTTATAGGTGCTCTTCCCAAGGGCACTACTAGTCAAGGTAGTTCCAAGGCTCCTCCAAGCAACATGCCATGCTGGAACTGCAACAAGATAGGTCACCGGGCAAGGGAGTGCCCTTACCCTAAGAAGAATAACTACCAAGGTGGCCATTAGGGATAGGTGAACCACACTAATATTACTGATATTCCTTCAGGAGAGGTAGTAATTGCTGGTAAGTTCCTGGTTGATAAACACCCCATAGTTATACTATTTGATTCGGGTGCTTCGCATTCTTTTATTAGTCCCGCATTTGCATCCAAGTTTATGCAAAAAACATACACTATTGAGGGTGAGGGTTATTGTATTAGGGCTGCCAGTGGTACTATCCCAACCAAGCTTATAGTTGGGGACGTGCAATTTGAAATAGAGGGGCGAAGTTATCAGGTTGATCTGATAGTTTTACTGGGGCTGGGTATCGATGTGATATTGGGAATGAACTGGATGAGCATTCATGGAGTTCTTATTGATACATCGACTAGAGTAGTCACACTTAGAGATCCTTGTAATCAGGAAGGTTTTCTAGTACAGCTACCCAGAGACATCAATCTTTCTTATACAGCTAATGCGGTGCAAGCAAAGGCTATGACAGATATCCCTGTCGTGTGTGATTTTCCAGATGTGTTTCCCGATGATTTGCTTGGATTGCCCCTGGATCGAGACGTGGAGTTCAAGATAGAGTTGCTACCCGGTACAATGCCCATCTATAGAAGGCCTTATAGAATGCCTCCCAATGAACTAGCCAAACTTAAGACCCAATTGAATGAACTTCTAAAGAAAGGCCTTATCCATCCTAGTTCATCTCCGTGGGGGTGCCCATCTATCTTTGTGAAGAAGAAGGATCAATCACTATGCATGTGTGTAGATTATAGGCCTTTGAATGCAGTCACCATCAAGAATAAGTACCCTCTTCCACGCATAGATATCTTATTTGATCAGTTATCTAAAGCAAAAGTCTTTTCCAAGATTAATTTAAGATCTGGTTATCATCAAATCAAAATTCAGCCTTAGGATGTTCCAAAAATAGCATTCTCTACAAGATACGGGCTGTATGAGTATCTCGTTATGTCTTTTGGATTAACCAATGCCCCCGCACACTTCATGTATTTGATGAATTTAGTGTTTATGCCTAAGTTGGACAAATTTGTGGTGGTATTTATAGATGATATCCTAGTTTATTCTGAGAATGAAGAAGATCATGTTGAACATTTGCGAGTGGTTCTCACTAGATTGAGGGAACACAAGCTTTATGCGAAGTTCAGCAAGTGTGAATTCTGGCTTCATGAGGTACCTTTTCTTGGACACATGTTGTCCAATGGTGGAATTATGGTGGATCCCACCAAGGTGCAAGAAGTATTGGACTAGAAGGCTCCAATCAGGGTGCACGAGGTTCAGAGTTTTCTAGGATTGGCTGGCTATTATCGTCACTTCATTCCGGATTTCTCTAAAATAGCCAAGCCTATGACTCGGTTGCTCCAAAAAGACATGAGGTTTGTCTAGACTTCCGAGTGTGATGCGGCTTTCTACACCCTACGAACTCTTCTAACTTTGGCTCCGGTTTTGGTGCAACCGGATATCGAGAAACCTTTTGATGTGTTCTGCGATGCATCAGGTACAGGTTTAGGAGGTGTTCTTATGCAAGAGGGTAGAGTCATTGCTTATACCTCTCGCCAACTTTGGAAGCATGAGGTGAACTATCCGACGCATGACTTAGAACTCGCTGCAGTTGTTCATGCTTTGAAGGCTTGGAGACATTATTTGCTCGGCAATATGTGTAATATCTACACTGATCATAAAAGTCTTAAGTACATCTTCACTCAACCGGAGTTGAATATGCGTCAGAGAAGATGGCTCGAGTTGATCAAGGATTATAACCTCCAAGTGCACTATCACCCTGGCAAGGAAAACGTCGTTGCGGATGCCTTAAGCAGGAAATCTCATTGCCACTCTTTGATTGAAAGTGACTTCCATTTGTCAAAACTCCTACATCCTGTAGTCCTTCACAACATCACTGTTAGTTGTACTCTATAGAGTCGAATTATCGAGCTACAAAAGATAGATTCAGGTGTGTTCCACATCAAGCGTAAGATGAAAGAGCAAGAAACCAAACATTTTCGGGTAGATGAGAATGACGTGTTATGGTTCAAGGATAGGTTGGTGGTTCCGAAGGATAGAGAGCTTCGAAATCAAATCATATCCTAAGCCCATTCCTCTAAATTATCTATTCATCCTGGTAGTAACGAAATGTATCATGATTTGAAGCCTCGCTTTTGGTGGACCAAGATGAAGAAGGAGATAGCCGCTTATGTGGCTAGGTGTGACACTTGTTATCGAGTCAAAGCTGTGCACATGAAAGTTGGATTGCTTCAGCCACTCTCTATTCCAGGTTGGAAATGGGAGGAGATAAGTATAGATTTTATCGTTGGGCTCCCTACTACTCAAAGGAATTTTAACTCCATTTGGGTGATTGTAGACCGTCTGACCAAGTCTGCACACTTCATTCCTATCCACATAGATTTCCGTCCAACTGACTATGTAGAGTTGTACTTTAATCAGATAGTCCGACTTCATGGGATACCTCGTACTATTGTCTCTAATAGAGGACTACTGTTCACTGCTCTCTTTTGGGAGCACTTACACGGGTTATTAGGAACTAAGTTAGTAAGAAGTTCTGCCTATCATCCGCAAACCAATGGGCAAACTAAACGAGTGAATCAAATCTTAGAAGATATGTTGAGAGCATGTGTCATCTCGGCTAAGGGTTCATGGGAAAAGTGGTTGCCCCTAGCTGAATTCTCGTACAACAATAGTTATCAAGAGAGTATCAAGATGGCACCGTTTGAAGCTTTGTATGGCCGAAAGTGTAGAACCCCATTGAATTGGGTAGAAGCCGATGAAAGGAGATATTATGGAATTGATTTTGTTCAAGAAGCTGAAGAACAAGTCCGTACTATCCAAACCCATATGGCCATAGCTCAAGCTAGGCAGAAAAGTTATGCTGATCGTCGTAGAAAACCTATTGAGTTCGAAGTTGGAGACTTTGTTTATCTAAAAGTCTCACCCATGAAGAGTGTCCAACGCTTTGGTGTGAAGCGAAATCTTGGGCCGAGATATGTCGGTCCATTTGAAATCATTGGACAAAGTGGTATGGTAGCATACTAGATCCAATTACCTCCGAAGATGAGTGCCATCTTCAATGTCTTTCACGTATCCCAATTGAAGAAATGTCTTCGCGTCCCTGAAGAGAGAGTTCCACTGGGGGATATCGAGTTAAACTATGATTTGACCTTTGAAGAAAAGCCGGTCCGAGTAATTGACACTCGTGAGCGAGTGACTTAGAGTCGGGTGGTCAGGTTTTACAAAGTCATGTGGAGTAATTAGGGTAGTGAACGCGATGCAACGTGGAAAAGAGAAGATTATTTGAGGGACGGTTATAAAGAATTCTATCAACAATGGTACGCTTGTCAAATCTTGGGACGAGATTTTTATAAGGGGGAAGGCTGTAACACCTCAGGTGTTTGGCTTCCACATTTGCACTTGCATTTCATGAACATGAGCATCATTCATCCATTCATGAGCTTATATTGCATGAAACATGTTTTCGAAACATTGCAACATATTGTTATATTTCATGTGTGTTTGTTTTATGAAATGAATAGTGTGCAACACTCAAGTGCAACATGTGCAACTCACTTTAGTGAAACATGGTTAGCTAGTACAATGCCACAAACTCATGAAACACATGAAGCATGGTTTTGAAACAGAAGTAACAAAGTCACTTGTTTTTCCTTGTTTCAATACATGTGATGCTTGATTTTGGTGTGACCAAGGTGTGGTGTGGCTAGTTATCCTCTTAAGCAACTTAGTTATGCTTAGAATGTCATTAGTAACAATGTTCATGTTGATCATTTTGCCTAATTAGGTTACCAAGTCATGGTTTGACTATTGTGGACCCCTAGAGCTCCTATGTTTGACTATTTAAAAAGTATAGCTTAGAGTGTTTGCATGTCTGAGCAACCTAAAGCAAAGTTGTAGAAAATTTTATAAGGAACAAAAGTTATTTTATGACCATCTCATGAAAATGTGCAGAACATGCTCAAAAAGGGCCCATAAGTCAGTTTTGATGTCTAATTGGAGACTCTGAAATTTTTCTAAGTCTTTCTTCGAATTTCAGTTTCATGTACCCAATTTGTTTGCCATGTAGCTCCCAAACCAAGCTGAATTAGCTCGAGCTCCAATTGGAAAATTTGTAGTAGTCACTTGGATCTCAAACTTTGTCAATTACACCAGAGCCTGGATCATCATGGTTTTGGAGTTTGAAGTTCATCAAGTATCGCTGTCAGTCGTCGATGGCTTAACTGAATGGATGCTACAGTGTCCCGACCGGCAGCAGGGCTTCACTGCCGCGTGGCATTGCGCATCACCGGCCACCTGCCTGGTCAGGCCATGTCTGGCTCTAGTGCGCCAAAACACGCCCGCACTCGCCCGTGACGCTCCTGGACTCTCCATTCTTTGCTTCTCCTTCTCCTTCGTTCGACACAGCAGTCGCAGCGGACCATGCCGTCACCATTGCCCCGCCGAGATCATGCACGCTCGCTATCGCGTCTTGCCTCGCTCTAGCTAGCCCAAAGCGCCGCCGTGTACTCCTCCACCTCTTAGCTGAGCCTATTGAGTCGAGGTGAGGGCACATTTGTCACTTCTGCCGCCACCGCCATGAGCGTGACCACGCCGGAGTTCAAGGCCGCCATGGTCGGGATAGCTAGGGTCCCTCTCATCCTTCTTTTCCTACCTAGCTAGCTCCATGGTGATCTCGTGAAGCTCGTACCGAGATCAAAAGAGGCAATGGGGGCTCGCCGTCGCTAGCACGGTCACCGGAGCTCCGCCGAGCCGCCGTGCGCCATGGCCGCCCTACCTAGAGCCCACTAGAGCTTAGGGTTAGTAGGTCAATCGATGCGGGAGATCATGGCGAGCACGGCAAGCTTCGCCGCTGCCGCGCCGTCGCAACCGCCTCCCCTGTTTTCCTCTCGCTGACCTGTGGGGTCATCTAACCCGAGGGCCCCGCTTGTCAGTGACTGAGTTTTAGAAGCTAGTTCAAATATTTCCAGTTTTGAATGTTGTTTTGTAAAATTTGTATCTTTAGTTTTGTAGATCCAAATTGGGTTGTTCCAATTTTGTTAGGATCATAGTGAAGTGTAGTATTTAGGGAAAATATAACATGAACACTTGTAGTGGAATTTTTGGATGAATGAAATAGGAACTTGAAATGTGTTTTTAAATGCATGCAAACTTGTTTAAATTATATCTGGAGTTCATTTGCTCCAAAAATTATGAAATTTTGTTGGTGAGCTACTCTTGATGAGTAGAAGCCCTGGTAAAAATTTGAGAGTCATTGCATGTATGCTTTGTGAGTTATAGATTTTCCTTTTATCATTGAATGATCCTTGTGTGAATTTTAGTAATTTATCTATGAATCCAATGACCATGAAATTTATTGGAGGGTATCCTAGTACCTTAAGGATGCTAGGAAAAATATAAAATCTGTTGCTTGACACTTTTCACTAGGATTTCCTAATTATGTCATTTTAAGCCTTTATGCCTTGTTATTTTTGTGTAGGATGTTATACTTGCTCAAATGATGTGAAATTTTTATAGTAGTCTACTTGGAGCATGTAGTACCTATTGTAATGTTTGTAGATTAAATGGTGCAGTTTTCATATATGTTTATTATTCCACTTAAATAATTAAATAAATTAAGAAAAGGATTAAAACAAATGAATTGATGGTGAACACCTTACTTTCTGGTGTTCTTGTCATATGTGTGATGAGTGAGTAAAGTTAGTTTTGTCCAATTATATATTTGCAACATAAGTTAATAATTCTTTTTCTTGCACTGTGTCTTTCGGGATAGTTCTGGGGACTTTGCAAAGTTTCCCATGATATTTTGGTTTGCTGGGAATGTGGTTAATACAAAAGTTGTTGATAACTTATGTATCTAGCTCCTGTCAAAATTTGGTGGCAGTTGACCTAGTAGTTTAGGAGTTACAGTCATTCAAAGTTGAATCACAGAATTGCTTGTTCTCTGTCTTGTTTGGACCTGATCATTTAATTCTGTATATTCGACCTGGTAAAGGTTGGAATCATGCCTTGAGGTCTAAAAATGAATTGTAGGTGATTTCATAAGATTTCCAAATTGTCTTGTTGCATGTCATTTGGAATTGTAGATCTTCAGTTATGGTCAGTTTACCGTACCGCTGTATAGTCTCTGTTTCGCTGAAATATGAATGTTTGTGTGCATGATGTGTTGCAATGTTCTTGTTGATTGTTTAGGTGCTAGCCTAACTTGAGAACTTGCTTAGGTGCAGGTGCTAGGTACTTAACTAAAGATGAGCAATTGTACATTAGATTGTATAAACTTGGTAAGTTAAAGTGATTTGAATAGAGCCTAAGTCGGAAAATACGGACTACAGTAAGCATGTGCATTTCCCGAGCATTTCTAACTTCGTTCATGTGCATCCATGATATTTATCTTGTGCATTCATGCAATAGGTGTTCCGGAGGGAGTGACGCTGCTGGAGTTCGAGGAAGCGAGCCAGGAGGAGGAGCCCAAGGTGCAGGAAATCGACGAAGTAGCCGCTGAGGAGGAGTTGCCCGAGTGTCCTAACCACCGTCCTTCCTCTTTCCTGAAAGGCAAGCCCCGGAGCATATTAAGTCTCTCATGTTTTTACAAATACCTTAAGTATCTTTTATTCGTTGATGATGCATTAAGTATAGGAATTGGTTAGAACCAATTGTTGCATTATATATCCATCCTTGTCCAGATATCGCACTTGAATCCTATTTAAGTTCAGGAACAGGTTAAAATGTTTAGCCATGCTTAGTGCGGTAAAAGTCAGGTGATTTCCTATCACCTGCGAGCTTTAGGATGAGGTGGATCATGGTTGGCTATATTTGCTATCGTGGAAAAGAACCATGTTAATAATGAATTAAGACCTAGCGGAGTCTTGTGCAGGGTTGGACATAGTGACTCCGTCTGTGTCGTTTAAGGACCGATACACTGTACGTCTTCATGTCATGTTGAACGTAGCCTAACACTTAGCTGGCCGGATAAGTCGTTCCGACCGCGAAGCCTAGTAGCTCAACTCAGGCCAGGGATGCGAGCAGTGGCGTGCATTCTAGAGGTAGTAAGGATGTGTGGAGAGCCTTTGGCATAAGTCCAAGGCGGGTTAGAGTCCCGAGCAACCTTGGCAGAGTGGTTCTCTGAGAATGTTGATCTGTTCGGACTCGCGACTCCTGAATCGTTCCAAAGGTGACTTGTTTGCGACCCTAACGGGGGAAGCAGGGTTTGTGTTTAGGAATACCCCTCCAGCTGGATAGGAATCAATTCGAATCGTCGTCTCTTCCGGATAGTGAGAACTTGACTGAGCAGCGGCAACGTAGATTCAATTAATTTAACGATATGGTTAAATGGATGATGATGATAATGTTGCCACGATTTTTACCTACTATGGTTATTAATGTTTGCATCTTAATAAATTGATTGCTTAGTACAGGTGCTAATATAGATGACAGGTTAATGGCTAAAAGTCACTGCTTATTCAGGTTAAGAGTTGATCATTATTGCTTATGCTTTTCTGCAAAAAGAAAGTGTCAACCAGATCCACTAAATTAAGCTATGCATGATCCTTGGTGTCAATTGTTTTGGTTTCCAACGGGTAAGTCTAGCTGAGTACATTCTCGTACTCATGGTTTTTCCGTCTTGTTGCAGATGACCTTCTATATCAAGGCTTCTGTAAGTATTGCCTCCACCCGACGGGTGACGAAGACTAGATCATGGGCATGATCTCTATTTCTCTTATCCGAATGCTTTTGCGGGTTGTGATCAGCAAACCAGTATTTGTATTTGAACTCGGGTGTGTAAGTTAAACTATTTGCTTCCGCATACTTTACAAGACCTATTTTGTAATAACGATGACTCTGAGGTGTTGTAACCTATTTGCAAACCGTCTATGAAATGTTGTAACGTACGATATGTTATATTGAATTACTGTGATCTTGGTTGTATGCAAGTTGGTTTGAAATCCTTCGTGGTTTCCATTGACTACCTGGTTTATATGGGCTCAAGTGCGAGAATTTGATCGTTTCGGCGATTGTTTTTGTACTTGTGCTCTTATAAATTGGTCGGTTCTGTGACAGGCACCAACATACTTGACCACAATCTTGCCATCCTTGCCCCAACAACACATATAGTCACTAGCATAGCACTGTGGAAGTGGTGCTTGTGGCTTGGGGGCCTTGGATTGCTTTGTCTTGATTGTCTTGTCACTTGTAGGTTGGATCTTGGGAATGTAGACCTTGTTGTTGGCCTTGCATATAAGCTCATCAAGAGCCAACGCCCTTGTTGAACTTCACACAAGGCACACCATTGATCATGTTTCTTCCATTGGCCTTTCCATCATACCTATTGTAGCCAATGCCTTCCTTGATTGATGGTTGCCTTGATGATTGTATATAGTCTTGTTGGATTGCTCTTGACACTTGCACCCATTTTTCAAGATCATCTTCAACCTATGAATCTCCTTGTCTTTCTTCTCTAACTCAACAAGCTTAGTTGCATATGCATTCACATCAATTTTATAGCATCTTTTACAACCATTACTAGTGGAGACATTAGACTCTTCGGTTGCCTTAGGAGAAGTTGAAGTGCTAGCCCAAAGAGTACTATAGTTTAGCTCAAGATTTTAGTATTTTTCTTCCAAGCTTATGAGGATTTCTTGAGCTATATTCTTCTCATTCTTGAGGCTAGCTACTTGATCATTAACCGAGGAATGTTCCTTAGTCAATTTCCCAATTGAGTCATTGGCTAAAGACAATTCTACGGTTAACTTCTCAACCTTCATCTTTTCCTCGGCGATAGATGCTTCAAGTGCAATGGTTTTTCTCTCTCTCTTGAGTGATTATATCTCCTTGCATCTCTAAACATCTATCCCTCTTCTCTAATTTCTTCATTAGCATTTTTATTTTAGTGAAGGCTTTTTAACAAATTTCTTAATCATGGTTTCTTCAATTTCTTCTATGTTCTCATCACAACTATCATACTCATCACTAGAAGGATCGGGTGAGTCATGTACCTTCTCCCCCTTAGCCATGAGGCAAGTTGGAGTGTAGTATTCATTGTCGATGAGGTTGGAGAAGAGCCTTGGTGATGAGTCTAGGTTGGTGAAGAGTTTTGGTGGTGATGCCGAGTCAGGGAAGATCATGGTTGGTGATGAAGAGTGGTGGATAGTAATGTTTGTGGCTCCCTTCTTCTTCTTCTCATCATCACTAGAGTCACTATCAATTTGAGTGAATCCTTGAGCCACCAACCTTGTCTTGTTCCTGTCACCACTGCCATGCTCATCTTGCTTGTTGCAGAAGACCCACTTGGTTCCAATCATATTTTGCTTGGGCCTTTCCACTAAGGACCAGACTTCATTCGAGTGAAGTTGTTCAACTCCTCTTGCATGGCTATCATCCAATCTAGGATCATCAAGTGCCTCTTCCACCCTATGAGGTTCCAAAGGAGAAACAAATGAGTAATGTTCACAAAAACTTGCTAAATGAGAACAGTGTCATTACCCCTCGTCGGATGCTCCCCAATATGTTATCAGTGGGATGATCCCATTGAATGGATTGATGCACTCTAGGATGTGGCACTTGAGTTGATCTTTGGATGGGGCCATCATCTTCATCATCATGGTCATGATCGATTGGAGGGTTGTCTTCACTTCTTTCTTCATTGTTGAGTTGATGTTGCGCTTGGTCATTGTTAACACCATCTTCAAGAGAATGATCTTGTGTTTCATTTGCTCTCCCATCTTGATCATTTCTTGTTGTGGAAGCTTCACCATGTTCATTGGATGAAACATGATGAGTGGTTGGATCAAGATCAAAATGCACAATATTGTCATCATCTTCATTTTTGATGGGCTTTACTTCACCAATTGCAAGCTTCTTGATGGCTTTATGTGGAGCTTCTTCATTACCTACAATCTCAACATTGACTTGCTCCTTTTGAGAGCCATCGGTTTCATCAAAAGTCACGTCTACTGCGATTTCAATCAAATAAGTGGTTTTATTGAAAACTTGATATCCATGTCCGTTAGTACCATAACCAAGCATGAAACTTTCATCAACCTTTGGTGCAAACTTTGAGCTTTTGAATTTCTTGTTAAGTATGAAACACTTGGATCCAAAAACTCTAAAGTAGTGCACCTTAGGCTTTCTACCAGTTAGAAGTTCATAGGCGGTCTTGTCCCTTTTCTTGTGAAGATATAAGCGGTTGATAGCATGACATGCCAGTGCTAACCGCTTCTGCCCAATAGTTGGTTGGAGTCTTGTATTCATCTAAAATTGCTCTTGCGGCTTCAATAAGCGTTCGGTTCTTCCTATCCACAACACCATTTCGTTGAGGAGTGTATGGAACCAAAAACTCATGCTTGATTCCTTCTTCATCAAGAAACTCTTCAATGCTGGTGTTCTTGAGCTCTATCCCATTGTCACTTATAACTCTCTTGATATTGACATCAAACTCATTTTGGGCTCTTCTTGCAAACTTCTTGAAGATACCTTGCACTTCACTCTTTTCACGCAAAAAGAATACCCAGGTGAAATGAGAATAATCATCAACAATTATGAAACCATATTTGTTACCACCAATGCTTATATAAGCGACGGGTCCAAATATGTCCATGTGAAGCAACTCCAATGGCCTTTTGGTTGTCACAATATTCTTGACGGCATGTTTAGCTCCAACTTATTTTCTGGCTTGGCATGCACTACAAATTCTATCTTTCTCAAAAGAAACATTTGTTAGTCCAAGGATGTGTTCGCCTTTTTGAAGTTTGGCCAAGTTCCTCATCCCATCATGGGCAAGTCGGTGATGCCATAACCAACCCATGCTAGATTTTGTCATTAAACAAGTCTCAGGATTTACTCTATTTGATGTGAAATCAACTAGATAGAGTTTCCCTTTTAAATGACATGTAAATGCAATAGAGGAATCCTCCCTTCTATAGACTTCCACACCCTTATCCGTAAAGAGACAATTGTAGCCAATCTCACAAAGTTGCAAAATGGACAACAAATTGTATCTCAACAAATTCACAAGTAAAACAATGGAAATGGAATTATCATTTGAGATAGCAATTTTACCCAAACCGAGAACTTCTGCTTTTCCATTGTCACCAAACACAATGTTTCCACTTTGTTCATAACTAGGTTGGAATGATGTGAACATATCCTTCTCTCCGGTCATATGATTGGTGCATCCACTATCCACCACCCAACTTGTTCCACTAGAGGAATATTCCTACAAAGACAAATCAAGCTTTTGTTTTAGGTACCCAAAAGGATTTGGGTCCTAGGGGCTTAGTCACATAAAACTTGGGCACCCAAACACTCCTCATAATCTCCTTCCTCTTTTGGGCACCAACATACTTGACCACAATCTTGCCATCCTGGCCCCAACAACACATATAGTCACTAGCATAGCACTGTTGAAGTGGGTCTCAGATTGCTCCGTCTTGATTGTCTTGTGACTTATAGGTTGGATCTTGGGAATGTAGAGCTTGTTGTTGGCCTTGCATATAAGATGATCAAGAGCAACGCCCTTGTTGAACTTCACACAAGGCACACCATTGATCATGTTTCTTCCATTCGCCTTTCCATCGTACCTATTGTAGCCAATGCCTTCCTTGATTGATGGTTGCCTTGATGATTTGTATATAGTCTTGTTGGATTGCTCTTGACACTTGCACCCATTTTTCAAGATCATCTTCAACCTATGAATCTCCTTGTCTTTCTTCTCTAACTCAACAAGCTTAGTTGCATATGCATTCACATCAATTTTATAGCATCTTTTACAACCATTACTAGTGGAGACATTAGACTCTTCGGTTGCCTTAGGAGAAGTTGAAGTGCTAGCCCAAAGAGTACTATAGTTTAGCTCAAGATTTTAGTATTTTTCTTCCAAGCTTATGAGGATTTCTTGAGCTATATTCTTCTCATTCTTGAGGCTAGCTACTTGATCATTAACCGAGGAATGTTCCTTAGTCAATTTCCCAATTGAGTCATTGGCTAAAGACAATTCTACGGTTAACTTCTCAACCTTCATCTTTTCCTCGGTGATAGATGCTTCAAGTGCAATGGTTTTTCTCTCTCTCTTGAGTGATTATATCTCCTTGCATCTCTAAACATCTATCCCTCTTCTCTAATTTCTTCATTAGCATTTTTATTTTAGTGAAGGCTTTTTAACAAATTTCTTAATCATGGTTTCTTCAATTTCTTCTATGTTCTCATCACAACTATCATACTCATCACTAGAAGGATCGGGTGAGTCATGTACCTTCTCCCCCTTAGCCATGAGGCAAGTTGGAGTGTAGTATTCATTGTCGATGAGGTTGGAGAAGAGCCTTGGTGATGAGTCTAGGTTGGGGAAGAGTTTTGGTGGTGAAGCCGAGTCAAGGAAGATCATGGTTGGTGATGAAGAGTGGTGGATAGTAATGTTTGTGGCTTCCCTTCTTCTTCTTCTCATCATCACTAGAGTCACTATCAATTTGAGTGAATCCTTGAGCCACCAACCTTGTCTTGTTCCTTGTCACCACGCCATGCTCATCTTGCTTGTTGCAGAAGACCCACTTGGTTCCAATCATATTTTGCTTGGGCCTTTCCACTAAGGACCAGACTTCATTTGAGTGAAGTTGTTCAACTCCTCTTGCATGGCTATCATCCAATCTGGATCATCAAGTGCCTCTTCCACCCTATGAGGTTCCAAAGGAGAAACAAATGAGTAATGTTCACAAAAACTTGCTAAATGAGAACGTGTCATTACTCCTCGTCGGATGCTCCCCAATATGTTATCAGTGGGATGATCCCATTGAATGGATTGATGCACTCTAGGATGTGGCACTTGAGTTGATCTTTGGATGGGGCCATCATCTTCATCATCATGGTCATGATCGATTGGAGGGTTGTCTTCACTTCTTTCTTCATTGTTGAGTTGATGTTGCGCTTGGTCATTGTTAACACCATCTTCAAGAGAATGATCTTGTGTTTCATTTGCTCTCCCATCTTGATCATTTCTTGTTGTGGAAGCTTCACCATGTTCATTGGATGAAACATGATGAGTGGTTGGATCAAGATCAAAATGCACAATATTGTCATCATCTTCATTTTTGATGGGCTTTACTTCACCAATTGCAAGCTTCTTGATGGCTTTATGTGGAGCTTCTTCATTACCTACAATCTCAACATTGACTTGCTCCTTTTGAGAGCCATCGGTTTCATCAAAAGTCACGTCTACCTGCGATTTCAATCAAATAAGTGGTTTTATTGAAAACTTGATATCCATGTTCCGTTAGTACCATAACCAAGCATGAAACTTTCATCAACCTTTGGTGCAAACTTTGAGCTTTTGAATTTCTTGTTAAGTATGAAACACTTGGATCCAAAAACTCTAAAGTAGTGCACCTTAGGCTTTCTACCAGTTAGAAGTTCATAGGCGGTCTTGTCCCTTTTCTTGTGAAGATATAAGCGGTTGATAGCATGACATGTCATGCTAATAGCTTCTGCCCAATAGTTGGTTGGAGTCTTGTATTCATCCAACATTGCTCTTGTGGCTTCAATAAGCGTTCAGTTCTTCCTCTCCACAACACCATTTTGTTGTGGAGTGTATGGAACCGAAAACTCATACTTGATTCCTTCTTCATCAAGAAACTCTTCAATGCTGGAGTTCTTGAACTCTGTCCCATTGTCACTTCTAACTATCTTGATATTGACATCAAACTCATTTTGGGCTCTTCTTGCAAACTTCTTGAAGATACCTTGGACTTCACTCTTTTCACGCAAAAAGAATACCCAGGTGAAACGAGAATAATCATCAATAATTACTGAACCCATATTTGTTACCACCAATGCTTATATAAGTGATGGGTCCAAATATGTCCAATGTGAAGCAACTCCAATGGCCTTTTGGTTGTCACAACATTCTTGACGGGATGTTTTAGCTCCAACTTATTTTCTGGCTTGGCATGCACTACAAATTCTATCTTTCTCAAAAGAAACATTCGTTAGTCCAAGGATGTGTTCGCCTTTTTGAAGTTTGGCCAAGTTCCTCATCCCAACATGGGCAAGTCGGTGATGCCATAACCAACCCATGCTAGATTTTGTCATTAAACAAGTCTCGGATTTACTCTATTTGATGTGAAATCAACTAGATAGAGTTTCCCTTTTAAATGACCTGTAAATGCAATAGAGGAATCCTCCTTCTATAGACTTCCACACCCTTATCCGTAAAGAGACAATTGTAGCCCATCTCACAAAGTTGCGAAATGGACAACAAATTGTATCTCAACAAATTCACAAGTAAAACAATGGAAATGGAATTATCATTTGAGATAGCAATTTTACCCAAACCGAGAACTTCTCCTTTTCCATTGTCACCAAACACAATGTTTCCACTTTGTTCATGACTAGGTTGGAATGATGTGAACATATCCTTCTCTCCGGTCATATGATTGGTGCATCCACTATCCACCACCCAACTTGTTCCACTAGAGGAATATTCCTACAAAGACAAATCAAGCTTTTGTTTTAGGTACCCAAAAGGATTTGGGTCCTAGGGGCTTAGTCACATAAAACTTGGGCACCCAAACACTCCTCATAATCTCCTTCCTCTTTTGGGCACCAACATACTTGACCACAATCTTGCCATCCTGGCCCCAACAACACATATAGTCACTAGCATAGCACTGTTGAAGTGGGTCTCAGATTGCTCCGTCTTGATTGTCTTGTGACTTATAGGTTGGATCTTGGGAATGTAGAGCTTGTTGTTGGCCTTGCATATAAGATGATCAAGAGCAACGCCCTTGTTGAACTTCACACAAGGCACACCATTGATCATGTTTCTTCCATTCGCCTTTCCATCGTACCTATTGTAGCCAATGCCTTCCTTGATTGATGGTTGCCTTGATGATTTGTATATAGTCTTGTTGGATTGCTCTTGACACTTGCACCCATTTTTCAAGATCATCTTCAACCTATGAATCTCCTTGTCTTTCTTCTCTAACTCAACTAAGGCTTAGTTGCATATGCATTCACATCAATTTTATAGCATCTTTTACAACCATTACTAGTAGGAGACATTAGACTCTTAGTTGCCTTAGGAAGAAGTTGAAGTGCTAGCCCAAAGAGTACTATAGTTTAGCTCAAGATTTAGTATTTTCTTCCAAGCTTGTGAGGATTTCTTGAGCTATATTCTTCTCATTCTTGAGTCTAGCTACTTGATCATTAACCGAGGAATGTTCCTTAGTCAATTTCCCAATTGAGTCATTGGCTAAAGACAATTCTACGGTTAACTTCTCAACCTTCATCTTTTCCTCGGTGATAGATGCTTCAAGTGCAATGGTTTTTCTCTCTCTCTTGAGTGATTATATCTCCTTGCATCTCTAAACATCTATCCCTCTTCTCTAATTTCTTCATTAGCATTTTTATTTTAGTGAAGGCTTTTTACCAAATTTCTTAATCATGGTTTCTTCAATTTCTTCTATGTTGTCATCACAACTATCATACTCATCACTAGAAGGATCGGGTGAGTCATGTATGTTCTCCCCCTTAGCCATGAGGCAAGTTGGAGTGTAGTATTCATTGTCAATGAGGTTGGAGAAGAGCCTTAGTGATGAGTCTCGGTTGGGGAAGAGCTTTGGTGGTGAAGCCGGGTCAGGGAAGATCATGGTTGGTGATGAAGAGTGGTGGATAGTAATGTTTGTGGCTCCCTTCTTCTTGTTCTCATCATCACTAGAGTCACCATCATTTGACTCCCATTCTACACCAAGATGAGCTTCACCTTTCTTCCTTCCTTTGTTCTTCTTGTCTTCATCCTTGTCGTGCTTGTGCTTCTTCTTCTCTTCTTGACTTGAACCTTGAACCTCATGTTGTTGAGTTGCATTTAGGGCTGCACTCTTATTATATCCCATTGCACTAGGATTTTGATTATGAGCACTGATTGCATCTTCATCTAGACACTCATGATGCTTGAGCTTTGAGAGGAGTTCTTATTGTGTCACCTCATCATAACCAGGCCTTTCCATGACCACGGACGCTAGCATGTTGTTCTTGGCTCTATAGGTTCTCAACACCTTTCTAGCAACCTTGTTGTCATCCCATTCAGTGCTTCCAAGAGCTCTTATGCGGTTGACCAATGCCATAAGCCTATCAAACATGGATTGTGTTGTTTCATTTTGCAAGAACACAAATCTTTCCAATTCACCATGAAGTAACTCAATGTTGCCTTTTCTCACACTCTTATCTCCTTGAAATGACACTTTCAAAGTATCCCAAATTTGCTTTGCACTTTCCATTCCATTCACCTTTCTAAACTAATCCGGACCTAAGCAATGCTATGGCTTGTGCATTTTGATGGAGATTGTGCCCTTCTTTCAGAGTTATCTGTCTATCTTCATCAGTAGGAATCATCACACTAACATCCACAACTTGCCAAAGTCTAGTGGTAATGAGATGCATCTTCATCTTGTAAGACCAATCAGTGTATCTTGTTCCATCAAAGTGAGGTGGCTTGCCAATGTGGATGGAAGGAGTATGTAGAGGTGAACCTTTGATGTGTTGTCCATAGTTGAAATTCATATTTGAATATATTCTCTTTCTATGAGCATGCTCACTGGCTCCAACATCACTACAGGCATCTTTGTTTTCTTCATTCTTGCCACTTATTGCCTCATTCTTGCCACTTATTGCATCATCAACCTTATTGCTCAATTCTTCCATCATCTTGCTCATCTCATCTTGGATCTTCTTCATTTCATCTTGGAAGAACATGACTTGAGGCTTGCATCCAGATTCAAACTCATTTTCGAGGCTGATTTTCTAAAATCTTCTAAAATAGTTCTTCATTGGATTCCAAAGCCACAAAAGCTGTTACCTCCAAAAGCGGTTATCAGGCACAATCCACACCCAAGGCCAAGCTCATTTTGAATTCAAAATCAGATTCTTTAATGCATGCTCAATCTATGTTGAAGATCCCATCTCTGCATTTGGCCAGTCACCTGCCTTCGGTATCCTGACACTATTCTAGATGCTTGGGCCCGAATCACTTGACAAAAGATTGCACAAACATGGTAAGGTTCAAATCCTGCTTCAACTATGGACATATCTCGTCTGTCTGTCTTTCAAAGGCCCGCAATCAATGGTGGTTTAGGCCCATATCTCGGGAAGGTGATGGGACTGAGAAAGCACCTATATACTCATCCTCTACTCCCACCCTCGAAGCCTCCGTCTCAACTGCTCCCCTACCTACTGTGCAAAACCCTAGCCTCCTGCCTCCCATGGCCAACTAGGCGTGCAATCCACTCCTGCACGTCCCCAAGGGCTTCGCGCTAGTGGAACCCATGCCTTGTCCCCCACTCCATCATGAGGTGTATGTGACTGGGTGCGACACCCTCTCCAATGAGGATCTTGCAATAGTGAAGCTCCAGCCCCAAGTCCACAAGGATGATTTTGCCAGCGTGGAGTTTGCACTCCGCTACTTCTTCCAGGATGTTCATCAGGATGGAATCATTGAGGTACAACCCTATGCTCTAGGGGATGCTTATGTTTGCTTTATCTCTCCTCTAGAAAGAGAGCGTTTTCATGGTCCTAAGTTTAGTCTAGGCAACTATACCATGACTATTGTTAAGCATGATGAAAGTGACAATCCACATACTTTTGATTTGGATCATGAGGCTTGGATCATGCTTGTCGGTTTTCCTGAGGATTTGCACAATGCTCTGATGATAGCTAGAGCTATTTCTAGTTTTGGAATCATGGTGCATTGGCATGAACCAGAGACTCTAGCTAGGGTGGTTGTCAAGGTGTATCTCAATGATGAAGCAAAAATCCTAGACTCAGTCAAGGTGAATGGAGGGCTATCGTAGAAGGGACGCTCCTGGACGGTCCCGTGCTTTGTTATGAAAAAGAAGCGCCTCATTGAGCCACAAGACGAAGAAGCTTTCATTACCATTGGTCCTCTGCATCCTTGTCCACCGCAGCCACCACACTGGATGGGCTTTGCTCCACCTATGCTGTCTGATGCCACCCCAACTGCATCCAATGGTCTCTCTGCTATGAATCTTGATGTAGGAGGGCCAAGTCAATGGCAAGAGCAGGTTGCACCGAGAGATCTAGAAATGCAGACTATGCAGAATGCCCAGGCTATGTAGGAGCATACTGAAGCCATTAGTGTCTAGAACGGCTTAGTGCAAGTTAGCAGCTTTCAGAACCTGCCAAGCCCTACTCCAGCTAATGCAACTGTGCAGATCCCAGCTCCAAGGATTAGATCAGCGATCTATGGACCAAGTGTGCCCTCTGATCCTCTCATTATAGTGGTTCCAAACATTCTAAAAGCGGTACTGAATTCCATAACTATCAGACCTGCATCTAGTTTCCTTTCCTTTTTGAATCTATTAGCTATTGATCATGACACCCTAATCCGTCCCTATTTTAATGATCAATGTCTCCTCATACATCTTGCTTTTCTACTCTCTCCATAGATTGGGGGAACATCCCTTGAGAAGATTGCCTTGTACTACATTACCTCTAATGAAGAAGAGGCTGATACAGAAATGGGGGATGCTGATGTAGTGTTTGGAGAAGCTAAAGTAGAGGCTATAGATGAGGATATAGAAGTTGAGATCCTAGATTAAGCCCCTGTTATGTTCTAGACCCCACGCAAGAGGAAGAGCTTGAAAGTGAAGGAGAAGCTAGATGATAGCTTTTTGAGGCATAGCAGGAGAATTGCAAACAAACTTGGAGGTTACAAGGATGCTGCAAGTGCCAAGGCAGCCAATCAAGTTAAGGAGCCATCCACAATAGAGGAAGATGTTGTTGATCCCTTCCCACTGGCCATTATCCCATGGCCTTCAAACTATGGAGCTGCCACACATCTCTCCAAAGAGATCCTGGAAGGAATTGCTACTGGCTTCCTACAGATCCAGCCTGAGGCTGCTTTTGCTGCTCTTCTTGAGAAAGACAACGTAGATGAGTAGTTTCACAGATTTGTCTCTGTGTGCACCTAGAAAGGTGTTGCTTTTGTTGCTCCAAAGTTATCCATGTTTAGATGTATGTCATCTATCTAGTCCCAGGTCCTAGTCTGTGTACTGGAACAATAAGAGCATGTACTGTTGCATCCTATGCTACTTTAGTAATCCCAGGAACTGTTTGGGTTACTTGCCTCCCATGCTTTTGTTCAATCTTAATGCTAATGTTGCTTTGTGATTCTTTGTGGTCTTGATTCCTTCCTCTAACCCTACTTATGTGAGTTTTCATACAAATACAATGCTCTCTATTCCCATCTTTTGTAACCATGTTAATTGCCTTAGGGAAGACAGAGTTGGT
This sequence comes from Miscanthus floridulus, assembly GCF_019320115.1. NCBI lineage: Eukaryota > Viridiplantae > Streptophyta > Magnoliopsida > Poales > Poaceae > Miscanthus > Miscanthus floridulus. The sequence goes on from NC_089597.1 coordinate 51,993,636, forward strand.
TGCATAGTTTTCTACACAGACCTACAAATGTTACACTCACATCTCTATAGATATATAAGATGGCTGATCCAGTTTGTCATTTGTATGAACAAACTTTGCTTCTTTTACATAGATTGTGATTATGGATAGTAGAAGATACAGTAAAATTTTGTTCTGGAATATCAGAGGCATTAATTCACAAGGAAAGTGGGATGCTTTAAGAGATAAAATTACAGAGAGTGCATGTCAAATCATTTGTATTTAGGAAACAAAAAGGGAAAACTTTGACATCTTCTACATTAAAAAAATCTATACCAGAAATTTCGATCAATTTGCTTTTTCTCCTTGAATAGGAGCTTTAGGTGGTCTCTTAATAGCATGGAACAATAGTGTTTTTGAGGGCTCTATAATTCAGACAAATTCCTATGCCATCACCATTAAGATGAGAAACAAATTGGATAACGAAAGTTTTCATATTACAAACATATATGGCCCATCATAGTCCAATCAGAAGCTAGCTTTTGCCACCTGGCTCATGAACTTTGACATCAGGGAGTTTGATGACTGGCTGCTTGCTGGGGATTTCAATCTGATCAGGCAACCTACAAATAGGAGCAAACTAGGAGGTGATCTATTAGAAATGAACTTGTTCAATGAAATTATTTTAGACTTAGATTTAGTTGAAATACCTTTCAATGGCAGAAGTGACACTTGGACCAATATGCAATCTGATCCCCTCCTTGTCAAGTTGGATTAGGCTTTTACCTCCTCTGGCTGGACCCTTTCTGATCCTGCTACACATGTACAACCTTCGTCAAGGCCCATTTCAGATACTTATGTGCTGCACATTGGAAGCTCTATCCCCAAATCAAATATTTTTAGGTTTGAAAATTATTGGGTTGATCTTGTTGACTTTCTAAACACTATGGTTCTTCATTAAAATAATTCTCCAGTATATGCCAGTGCCTCCAAAAATCTTTCTTCAAAGCTCAAACATGTCAAAGCTGGTCTAAGAAAATGGAGCAAGAACCTTTCTAAGCTAAGCAAGCTCATTTATAATTGCAAATGGGTCCTCCTCCTGATGGATGGTCTTGAGGAGCAAAGACAACTCTCAAATCTAGAAAAGGCTTTCAAAGGGCTGGTCAGAGGTCACCTTGCATCCTTATTGGAATCCAAAAGGATCTATTGGAAACAAAGAAACACTATTAGATGGGTAAAACTTGGGGATGAAAATAGTAGCTTTTTCACACTATGGCTACTATAGCACATAAGAGAAATTTCATTTTTTTCTCTTACAAAACCTGATGGTACTGTTGTCACAGAGCATGAACAAAAAGCAAATTTAGTATGGGAATCCTATAAGCAAAGGTTAGGAATATGTGAATTCTCTAACATACACTATGATCTCAGCACATTATTGATAGAGCATAATCTTGACCATCTAGACACTAAGTTCAGTCAAACTAAAATTGAAGCTGTCATCAAATCTCTGCCAAATAGCCATGCCCCTAGACTAGATGGTTTCAATGGACTATTCATTAAAAAGAGTTGGGACATAATCAAAGGTGACTTTCTAAGATTTTTCAGAGATTTCTATCATCAGAATACAGACTTAAAGAGTGTGAACTCCTCCATGATTGCCCTAATCCCAAAAAAGAGCAATCCTAAAATAGTTGATGATTACAGGCCCATTTCTCTCCTGAATTACACCCTTAAGTGCATCACAAAGTTACTTTCAGCAAGGCTGCAATCTATGATCCTGCAACTAGTACACACCAATCAATATGGATTCATTAAGGGAAGAACAATCCAAGATTGTCTAGCATGGGCATTCCAATTCCTCCATCTCTGTCATCACTCAAAAAAGGAAGTCATAGTTCTCAAACTGGACTTTGAGAAAGCTTTCGACAAATTAGAGCATGAGGTTATATTGCAAATTCTTAAATATAAAGGATTGTCTTCAAGATGGATAAATTGGAATCATAACATTTTGAGCTCAGGTACTTCCTCTGTTCTACTGAATGGTATTCCTAGAAAAGGATTTGAATGCAAAAAAGGGATCAGGTAGGGTGACCCACTATCAACCCAGTTGTTTATATTAGCAGTTGATCTTCTACAGTTTGTTGTCAACAAAGCTTGGCTGATGGGCATCCTCAAGCACCCTCTTGGTGACACCTTTGGAGGTGACTTCCCAATTGTGTAGTATGCTGATGATACTCTTCTCATCTTGCCTGGAGATGCTAGAACCCTTTTTAACCTCAAATGCTTATGAAGATCACTCTCTAATTCTAGTGGTTTACATGTGAACTTTGGGAAGTCATTCTTAGTACCCATTAACTTAACAGATGAAAAGGCCATACATTTAGCAAGAACATTTGGTTGCAGCATAGAAACTATGCCCTTCACATATTTGGGTCTACCACTTCGAACAACTAAGCCTACCCTGCAAGAATTCACACCTCTTTTGACAGAGATTGAGAAAAGGCTTTGTGGAGTCAGCAAACACCTATCTTATGATGGAAGGCTCATTTTAGTGAATTCTGTATTTTCAGCTCTCCCTACATTTTACATGTGCAGTCTCAAAATTCCACCTCAAGTAATTAAGCAAATTGATATTTATAGAAAGCATTGCTTATGGAGCAAGGGTGACATCAACAAAACAGGAACTTGTCTTGCTGCCTGGGAAACAGCCTAGTAAGCCAAAGAATCAAGGAGGGCTAGGTATTATTGACATTAAGAGTTAGAACAGTGCTTTACTCATGAAATTTTTGGACAAATTTTATGAGGCAGATATACCCTGGGTCTCCCTGACATGGTCCAAATTCTACTCCAATCTTCAGACACCACCATAGGCTAGGAGTCCAATTGGATCCTTTTGATGGAAAGACATTATGACTCTTTTTGATAAATTCAGAGATCTTGCCATCTGTAATCCAAGCAATGGAAGGACTGTCCTTTTCTGGGCTGATAAATGGTCAAATCAAAGTCTCCAAGAGCTTTACCCTCAACTCTTATCTTTTACCAAAAAGAAGAAATGTTCGTCAGATTTTTTCTAGATCAAGATGTGAATATAATTTTTAGCATGCACTTGTCGACACAAGCTACAAATTAGCTAGAAGAAGTGCAAACCCTTATACAGCAGAGAACTTGGAATGCAGATACAAAGGACATATGGTGCTATTCTTGGGGATCATGCAAATACAGTAGTAAGAAGGCTTATAAAATTTTGATTGGACACACAGAAACCTCTCCACTCTTCAACTAGATGTGGGCCTCCAACAACCTTGGTAAACATAAGTTTTTCTTTTGGCTCCTGCTCAAGGATAGAATCAACACAATGAATTTATTAAGGAGGAAAAACATGGAACTAGAAAACTATAATTGTGTCCTATGTAACTTTGATTGTGAGGAAACTAGCATGCATCTGTTCTTTGAATGCCACTTTAGTACAGCCCGTTGGAACACAATCCCCATATGCTAGAACACAAATATGCCTCCTTTAGATATGGTTATTGATGCTAGAACATCCTTTGGAAGTCCAATCTTTAGAGAGATCTTTATCACGGCATGCTGGATCATTTGGGTAACAAGAAATGCAGTCATCTTTGACAATGGACAGATCAACCACAACAACTTGAGAAGACAGCTCAAGGAGGAACTTGACCTTGTTTGCATAAAGGCCAAGCCAAGTAGACAGGCTGCACTAATCAACTGGAAGGAGAATCACACTTAGACTTTGTTTCCATTCTCCTTTGGGCCTTGTGGCCTTGTACTTTTACTTTTTCTATTGCACTTCCTCTTGTGTAACCCATGTACAAAACATTCTTTTATTTAATTGAAAAGCAAAAAAAAATATCAGGTAGGGGATTCCCCTACTGATTCGGTCAAAAAAACTTGACTTGAGTAGCCATCAACTCTTCAGCTATCTTCTTGGTCATCTTAGTGGTGTCGGCTTGCATCTTGTCGATCTCCGACATTGTTTCTTCTCATGCAGTGAAGCACTAAAAGAAGACCTTTCTCTGATATCAATTGAAAGGATCTAAACAATGCCTAGAGGGGGTGAATAGGAGTATCTAAAAAATTCTGCATAATCTCAAAATCAAATGTCAGTGACAGTCAGAAGTCCTGACAGTTTGGGCCAGAACTTTTGGTAGCCGGATGTTTCAACGCAAATAGCTAGGAGTTCCGGCACCTACGAGAATTTCACTTCAAGTGCTAAAATGAACTTTGAGTGCAAGATATCTTATAACCCCACTTCCTAGTGGTAAGATGAAGTGTTGGGGCTACTCCTTTGACGCCGAAAGGTCACCACTCCGTAGATCGAGTCCAAACCCTAAGAGGAGAGTTGAGGAGGAAGACAAACCAACAAGAACAAATATGATAGCACAAATCTCAATAATAATAAGAACGCAGGACATAAGGATTTATCCTAAGTTTGGCAACCCCACAATGGAGCTCCTGCATCCTCGTTGTTGAGGTGACCACAAAGGTCGCAGTCTCTTCCACCTCCCTATCTCTCTCGAAGCAATCACAAAGGTCACTCGAGCTTTCCACTAAGAAATCGAGGGTAATACAAACTTTCCAAGGCCCTTTCATAAGATGGAAGTTCTTGGGCGACACCTAGCCGGCTAGGGTTCTAAGAACCCAAGAGTAATAGACGCAAATCCAACTGGCTTGATGAGGAAATCAAGTGCTCAAGATTGCCAAAGTGATTTTCTCACTCAATCCACTCTCCTTTCACTCAAAACCCTAGGGGAATCGAAGATTGGGGCAAAAGGGAGAGGAGAGGGGAGCATTAAATGCTTGGGAGCTATTTTGGATGAAGGTTGGTGAGCAATAAATGAGTGGGTATTGGTTAAAAGAGAGGAGAGAGCTATTTATACTCATACTAGAAACCAACCATTCAGATCTGTGTCAAAAGTTCTGACACAGATCGACAGAACTTTTAGCCCTTCTACAAAACACCATTCAAGGCGCAGTCAAAGGTGGTCAACATAGCCAGAGCCAAAACTCCCAATAGAATGTCAAAACTTCTAACAGTCGGGACTTTCGAGTTTTGTTAGGACTCTCGATGCATAGCCGAGCCAAGGGGCTAAGTCCTAGGGCATCAGGACTTTCGGCAGGAGCCAAGACTTCTGGCACCCGGAACTCCTGACTCTCCTCGGGACTTCCGATGGGCGAAGGTGGATAGGCAGGCTGGTGGTTAAGTTAGCAAGCGCTGGGACTTTAGGCACCAAATGTTGTGACTTCTAACAGCCGGAACTCCCAGCTCACGCCAGGACTTCCGACTACCAAAAGTCCACAAACTATGTCTAAGCATTCGTGAGGTGATTTTGTGTCTCTCTTTTGATTTTATTTTCATGCTTGAGCACTATATCTTCCTCAGACCACCAAAACTTACATCCCACTTCATAGTATGGCAAACCCAAACCAAAATATAAAAGCTTTAGGGAGTGCTTTGGGTTCGTCCACTTTTTGCACTTGAAGAATTGAGGGATACCATTTCATCTTAGATCAACTATTTAAAACTTTCAAGGGACTAAAGCTACAATATATCTCATTAAGGTCTCATTAGTCCCTAATTTGGATGTCATCAATACATCAAAACCCACATAGGGGGCAAATGCACTTTCAGTGGATGAACTCCCCTCCCTACTCTGGAGCCTGTGGATGAGCGTGAACCGTTCGACGAGGTACACCCCCTTCTTCCTCATCTATGGGGCAGAGGTAGTCCTCCCCACCGACCTTGACTTCGATGCTCCACACGTCCACTTCTACGATGAGTAACAGGCCAAGGAACAAAGCTAGGTGGATGTCGACATGCTCGAGGAGGTGCAGAATATCGTCATGAGGCGATCCACCAGCTACCCGCAGGGGCTTCACCGCTATCACACCAGACAGCTATGCAAGAATTCCTTTGTTGTAGGTGATCTTGTCCTTTAGAGAGCCACCCCATCCAAGAAGGGCCACAAGCTGTCTCTGCACTAGGAAGGCCCCTTCCGCATATCATGGGTGATTCGCCCGGGTGCCTACAAGATCAGCACCATGCCAGGGCACGAGTACGACAACAGATGGAACATCAAACAACTACATCGCTTTTATCCATAACTCGTTCATTCCTATTTCTTGTTAATCATGCCTCTAACCCCCTGGCAGGAGCCCACCCCTCAGTGGGGCAGAAGCGACATCCCCCAAAAGGGGGCGCCACTCGGTGGTCAAGGCTAGCTCTCCTGAGCTTCAAGGTCACCCTAGGAAGGATACTGAAGTGCGAGGGATGCTCAGGAGATGAGCCCACGTGGCTATAGCTAGGATGCTTAGAAGTGTCCTGACCATCTAGATGAGTGATGTCTGAGTATCAGCCTCGAGCCACTCATGGTGACCCAACGAGGGAGGCAGTGAGCCCCTGAGCACCGATAGACGGGCTCAAGAACTATACAAGTGGCATGGTTGAGAAACCAAGAATCTCCCCCGAGGGACAAGACCAAGGCACAGAACAACCATAAACTTGGGGTTTTCACAGACTTACCCGCTAGTAGCATGGGCGTGGCAATCTTTGCCAACAAGGCTATTGTCATGGCAACCCAACCTACTGAGGGAACATTAGCCCTGAGCTAAAGGCTTGATTGAGCCTGTAAAGACTTCAAGGCCCCAATGGTCTCAGGGTCTATGCTGGCTCCCTAGATGGAACAGCCTGACCCCCCGATCGACAGGCACTCGGGTGGCACATCCCCCCAAAACCAACCAACTCCTTAGAGTTGGGTCGGGAGCCGATGAGGAGTAGGCCCAACAAGGGCCTCCATCCAAGCCTCGGTGTGCTACCATCTCCCCAACCTATGGCCGTGGAGGGTCATCCCCAAAAGGCTGGCTCAAGAAGATCAGGACCTATTACCGTAGCCTTCGGAAGGGCGTGGTGCCTTGGATCATCAGATGGCCCCGAGCTAGAGCCCAATGCTCTTGATCACTCAGCCCACGGTAGGCTCTGATCAAAAGGAAGGTGCCCCCGGGCTTATAGTCGGCAACTCCCAGACGAGTTCGCTGAGCTCTTGCTTGAGTTGAAGACCCATGTGACATAGGCTCATGAAGGGATCAATACCATCTTTGCTTAGCCCCAATAGCCAAGCAATGCCCATCGCTTTGGAGAAGAAGGCCCCAAGCAGGGCATAGCGCTCTCGCCAGTGGAAGACGTCCTCGCCAAGGAGGGTTCGGTCACTAGATGACCAAATTTAGCCCTTCTTTGCCATCATGCCAGGTAAGTCCATGAAGGGCTTGGGGGCTCCTGACGAGATCCTAACATACAGGTATGTTAAGCCTTGGGTACTATGGTTCTCGAACAAAGAAGACCTCTGATCGACCCCTTCAGGATCGCCCAAGGGCTCAGGGGCTATGGCCATCGGGCACGCTCGTGTGACCCCTATGACAAAGAGATCTGGCCAAGCCTGACTCGACCATAGCTTCTGCCTAGGGCTCAGGGCTTCCCTAAGCCTTGGGCTCCCGATTTATGGCACGACCAAGCCAGGTCCTTGGCCCCAGCGTAGCTCACAATGATAGCCAAGGCCTAGGCATAAGAAAACATGCCTCAAGCTACCAATGCTTGGGGGCTCCTCGATGCTGCTCCCTAGGCGTAGCCCTGCCAATTGTTCCTCCGATAGGGTCACGTTTGGGGCATGACACAAGAAGACAAAGCTTCCCACGGCCTCTGGGGGCTTGTGGGCTTCTGAGCCCATGCGTCAGCCCCTCGTGCCAGCCTCCTCCGCCACTAAGAAGACTCTAGAAGGTCTCACCTGGGGGAGGCTGGTCCAAGCTGACACCGCCTAACACGTAGAGATTCAGAAGAGAGCGGCTAGATGTTGAGCGGCTAGATGTTGCCCAAGGCTTCTTTGACTCCAAGGCATCACGACGGTCCATGGTGCACCGTGGCAAGACCCTCCTACACTCTGGCGCACATAGACCATAGACTAAACCCCCAAACCACCATGTATCTGACCTATCTCATTATATAAGAGATAAGGTCAGACCTAGAAGGGGAGGATCCCATTTCGATCACTACACACTCCATTCCATCGGCCTTTGCCCTGCACAGAGGGCAAGGCAACATGGAGAGGGGCATCGAGAGCCTCTCCTCCATCGCATCCCATCATCTTCCTCCTCTCCAACGAGGAGCAAGGCACCACCAGCAACAAGGCAACCTTAGGATTAGCACCGAGCTAACCCCCTACCAAATCTTCTTCCTTTACACTCTATTATAACCCCTCGATTTTGGGTGCTCTTGAGAATAAGGATCATCAGCTACTGGACATAGGGACCAAATTGGCCCGAACCAGGATAAACCGTTGCATCTCCTCTATGTCATTCTTGTGTTCATGAGTCCACCTAAGCCACCGGAGACCCATACTCTAACACTGACTCGAACAACATGCTTGTTGTGGTTTTGACCCTGTGACACTGCCATCGCGCCATGGTGAGGAACCAGCGCTGGATGGACTAAAGGGATCGTCTAGTCGTGCCGGTTCTCCATGGTGGAGAGGTCTAGTATGCTGACTCGTGTGAAGTTATGTTAATCATCTGTAGTTAGAACTAGGATGTCTAGGTAATAGCTAGATGCCTTTGAGTAGTGGGATGGCACTGCTCTCCTCTTATGGTTAGATGGCACTGTGCATTTGTACAAACATTTTGATTCACAAAGTAACATTTACCATTATCTTCAGTGTGCACTTGATGGTCCAAGGCATTGTCCATCTAACTAGGGCCGGACACTTCTCACTCTTGCCGACCACAGCAAGGATACCTTTGTGCCTCGATTTGGTGAACAAAAAATGTATTAGTAGTGGTAGTAGTCATGAGTGGCTTTGATCTATGGTGAACCCAACTCATGTCTTCGATAAAATTTGTTGAAGTTGCAAGAACCATGTAGCGAGGAGTTCATCTGAATAAGTGTTGCACCTCGATCTAATGCACAACGAAGGAGGCATAGCTATTGTATTTTTTTACTGCACACGCCCAGAAGTCCTGCCGCTGTCCATTTGATCTCTCATCAGATAATATAAGGTGTAGCCATCTCTAGCTAGCTGTTTGTATGCCTCTGCAAAAACAAACAAGAGAAAATGCTTACGAAAGCAACTCCTCTTCACTCTTCAGTCTGCCACTCGACTATTGTGACTACATTTTTAGAGTGAAATAACTATAGAGGCTTTCCTCCTGCATTCAATTCAATATTGGTAACTGCGCAAGGGGTTGCTTTGTGCCTCAGTTTAATAAACCAAACATGTATCAATATACGTACATGGCATGCTGGTCGAACTGATTAATGATCTCACCATTATGGTTGAAGCATGCTGTGTGAAAGGAATGTTTTATGTCAATGGGTTATGCAGTGTATATGAACCTATAACAAGTACTAGTTACAGTTGAATGGAATAGTCATGTACACAACAGACAGTAAGCATAGTGTAGTACTGACCCCGGCAGACAAAGCCTATGTGTTCGCTGAAGCACAAGTTTATAACAATTGAGCATAACAAACATGTTCAGAATACAAAGCCAGAAATCCAAAGTAAAGTGCAGCTTTAGAATACATGTTTTCCCAAAGATTATACATGAAATCTCCTACAAGTCATCGTCACCTCCAGACATGTGATCTCTGCCGCCACAGTTACTGTCGTGACTACAATACTGGTTTCTAGTATCATCTTCATCCTTGCTACCATCAAGTATGCTAACCGCTTCCCTCTTATCTCTTAGAAGGTCTTCTAAATTGGCTTCAATGGTAGTGCCTTCTCCATCATGACTAGTTTCGTGCATAACCTGATCACCATCACCTAGCAGGACTTCATGCTCATTGTCAGAATAGTGATCATCTTGGTGCAGTATAGGCTCTATTTCACTCACATCATACATATCCCTATGTTCGAACTTCTACACGACCTACCAATCTTTGCTTGAGGAGGTGTCCTATAGTTAAAAAATCTTCTTTGCATGTGTCACAAGAATGAAAGGGTCATCCTTATACTAGAATGATTTGATGTTGATGGATCTAAAATGTCTATCATCGTCAATGCCTGCAAACTTCATAGTGCCATATAGATTGTACCAGTCACAGCACAGAAGAACCACGGTCCTATGGCTTTGTACACTAGAGTTATACATCAACTGAATAACTTCTCTAAGGACACCATAAAATTCTACTGATTGGCCTTCATGTGTGACATCGGTCATGATACTACTGTTCTGTGTATGTAGGGATTTCTCATGGTCAATAGTGCTATACCTGACTCCATTAATACTACAAGCTGCACAGACCTAGACTCGGGTATCAGGACCACATGACAGTGCATACAAACCTTCACTGACCTCTGTTGGTTCTCTATGCAACTCCTCGATCTGCACACAAACATGAAACCACTGTCACCACTAAGTTGTCGTATAATTCTGCCAATGATTGGCTTAACAGAACTAAAATATGCTAATCATGTACATGAACTTAAACCACGCTGAAAACTCTACTGCTAGCCTACTATCAACATCACAACTTGCCCCTTGTTCCTCTAAAATTTGTCTATATATTCTGTAGCACATATAAGCATTATTATTGGTAACATTTCATACATAATATAGGAAACAAAAAAATTAGCATATAAAAAATCATACTTACTACATGTATGGTCCAACCTCGTCGTAGTTATTAAGCACATACCAAGCTAGCTTATTGATTTCGGCTTTATCCTTGATGTCCTTTACCCTAATATGGCCAATGGGTTTGACACCATGCATGAAAACAAAGGTCTCACTAGGTGCTAGCCCATCATGTGGCATATTATTGTCCTAGTTATATCTTGTTTTAACATCATCCATGAACTTCTCCCAAAATGCCAATGTCTTATTTTCTAAGTAAGCCTCCACAATTGATCCTTCAGGCCTGGCCCTATTCCTTAATAAATTCTTCAACATGCCCAGTCGCTGTTCTATTGGGTACATCCATTCGTACTATATGGGCCCTCTAAGAAGTGCCTTGTCAATGTAACACCCCAGGTGTTTGTCACCAGTTAAGCAATGGGTTTAAACTCAACCATGGCATGTTAAGTGGTGATAGAGATTTTAGATCAAACATATGAAAATGGGCCAGCACTTAAACTTGGACCATGCACCATTGCTTACATGTTGCCCTTTCCAAAAAGTATGCTTGAGTAATGTTGGATGTACTTCTTTCATGTGTCTCACATCAATATCCATCTATATTGATCCATGGAAAAGTTTCATGAAGTTTGGAATCAAGAAGTCACATGAAATGATAAGTTACATCTTTGTTGGAATTGCCCTGTTAAATGAATGGAAACATGGGTCATTAAATGAACCTTGCAACCTTGCCCAAATGACTCTAGAGGAACTATACAACAAATGTTATGAAAGGTTCATGTTGAGCAAGTGGCCAGAAAATGCTTCAATAGATCAAAAAGGATAATTTAAGCTTTATCATGATGCTACTTTGACTTGGTTTGAACTGTGTCTTAGAATATTTGCATGGCAGTGGAACCTAAATAAAAGTTGTAGTTCATCTTATGTAGAACAAACTTTATTTAATGGTCAAAAGCTAGATGAGCTTTGAAGCAAGTCAAACCGAGGCCCAAAGATTGAACTCAGTGCTGTTTTGAAACCACGAAAATCGGCAAAGTCTAGGATGACTGAAATTCGTGTTTCAGTTTTCGTGTACATACCTTTAGCGAATTATAGTTTGGAAATCATTGAGAATTAGACGAGACTCCTTTAAGCAATATTGTAGTACACACGTAGCTCTACGTAATGATGCAATCGGTTGATCAAATAATCGATCTGTTTAGGAGATATGATGGGAGGAAAATAGAGTTTCAGTTGTACGTTTGAGGTGGTATTGGAAATTTGTATCACAGCTACAATAGAGCGCTCGTGCCACGTGGCCCTCGGTGCGCCCGCTGCTCGCCACCTCGCCCCGCCATGGTAGTGAGCTGCTACCGCATGCCCCTCCGCGTGTCCACGCCCCTGCCTTCGCTTGCGTCGATTTGGAGACCCGAGCACTCGCCCATCTCCCATTCTTCCTCTCACTCTGTGTCTCCTCTTTCATTCTCCGTCGGCGCCTGAGCGCGTCCGCCATCGCAAACGAGCGGAGCTCACCACCGCTGCTCCCTTCTTGTCTTCCTCCACCCTGACTCACCATCCTCTGCTCCTCCCCCAAGTTGCGCCGCTCCTCCCCAACTCCTTTCCCGAGCGCCCCCTCGGTGTCGTGGCCTCACCACGGAAGCTGGTGCCGCCGGTGCCGCCTGCTCACGCGGCTAGCAAGCCACAGGCCACCCCAGGCCGAGCTGCGGTCGTTAGCAGGCGCGCCGGGAGCCAGGACAGCCGGAGCCAGCAACGGTCGTCGCTTCGCCACCATTGTGCCCTCCCCTGCCGTGCCGCTCCACCACGGGCTCGCGTGGCCGGGCCGCCTCGGGCCGAGCTGAGCTGTCCCTTGGGTGCGCACGACTCCCCTGATGCTCCACCACCACTCCACCGCCACCGACAAGCCTCCTCCGGCCGTCAGTGGTGAACTCCCACGCCTCCCCTGCTGTGATTTGCGACCAGGGACCTCGCACACGAATTGGACAAAGAGAAGGGGCCTAACTGCAAAGTCTATGACTCATATGAATAGTGCCGTTGAGGACCTTTTTGTAGGAAATCAGCTAAACTTTGGAAAATCGTAGTAAATTATAGAAAAATTGTAAAATAGTAAATGATGACTTTTTGGAATCCTTGTGAAGTTATCTATGCAGTAGATCTATAATATGGCATACTTTAGTTTAAATATTTTGCTGTAAAATAGATTTATGCAGTTAGGTTTTTTATACTAGTTGTGTCTTGTCTTTTTTATAACTGTAGTTGTTGTGCCCAAATAATTGTGAAATGTTTGTGGAGTGCTAGTAAGGTTATTCTTGATGTCTGGTAAAAAGTTCAATATTTTAGGCTTGATAGTTTAAGATCTATAAAAATAACAAATTACCTGTATTGCTTTGCTCCTATTCTGAATAGTCATGTATGTTTGAATTAATTGGCTTAGTTAAGTTATGAATCATGACTTTATGATAATACATGAGTTGTATTACTTTTATTAAGCTTTTCAAAAAGCTAAATATCATGATTTTTTGTTAAGTAAATCTTGAGTTATACTTGCTTAAATCTCTGTGGCTGTTTCTGCCCAACCCCAGAGAGGGTTTCCTTGTTCTTACTGTGGGGCCTTCTTAATAGTAGAATTAGCTTTAGGTGTTTATAACAACGTTTTTTAGAATTTTCTAAGCTTTCTAAAAAGTCTAGAACCACATTTATTGGACATGTATAACTCCAGTTATAGCTGTTTAAAGTGGCATGTCAGTTTCTGTCCATGTTTTAGACAGAGATGCATTTATTGGATTAATTGACCTTGTTATATGGAGAATCATCTTAGGATGGTAATAAGAAAGTTGTAGATAACTCACCTAACTAGCTTGTGTAAAATTTTCATGGCATTTGGCCAAATAGTTTGTGAGTTATGACTGTTCTAAGTTGGTCTTCAGAAGTTGTAGTTCTTTGGAATTTCTGAACCAGATTTGATAAATGTGACTATTTGACCCTTTTAACTTAGGAATCATGCTGGGATGTTTAAATATGAATTGTAGACAATTTCATAATATTTCTCAATTGTCTTGTTTCATGTCATTTGGATTTGTAAAGCTCCAGTTATGGTCAGTTTACTATGCTGCTGTATAGTCCCAGTTTTGCTAAAATATGAATGCTTGTGTGAATGCTTTGTAGCATTGTTCTTGTTGATTGTTTAGGTGCTAGGCTAACACGAGCAAATGCTTAGGTGCAGGTGATAGGTCCTTAACTGAAGATGAGCAATTGTATATTAGGTTGTCTAAACTTGGTAAGTTAAAGTGATTTGAATAGAACTTAAGTAAACTAATATGCCATGCTTGATGTACTTGATATCTCTATGTTGGGCTTGATGTGAATAGCTTGCTCTCTAAGTACTCATGTCATGTGGTGTAGCCTTGTGCTTGTCTTGAATGTTTTTATGTGATGCATCTTTTATTACCATTCCCCGCATTCATGTACTTGCATCGTGCATCTCAATTAGGTACGCTAGATGAATCACGTGCCAGATGGGATATTGGAGCCAAACCCGAGGAAGGTGCATGGTGAACCTATCCCAAAGATGGAAGGACTTAGCGAGTGTCGTCTAACAAACACTAACCTAGTGTGGGATTCCAGGCAAGCCCCGGAGCATTCTAAGTCTCCCATGTTTTTACAAATATCTTGAGTATCTTTTATTGTTGATGATGCATTAAGTATAGGACTTCGTTGGAACCAATTGTTGCATTATATCCTTACCTTGTCCAGATAAAATCCTATGAATCCTAATTAAGTGTAGGATCGAATGATGCTTAGCTATGCTTAGACCGGTAGAAGTCGGGTGATTTCGTGTCACCTGCGAGATGTAGGATGAGCTCTGGTCATGGATGGCTATATTTGCTATTGTGGAAAAGAACCATGTGTTAATAATGAAAAGAGATCGGACGGGATGATTGTAGTGCAGCAACAAGGCATAGAGGTCTTGGGTGTGAATCTATCCCTGTCTATGTCATTTAAGGACTGATACGTTGTACGTCCTCATGTCATGTTGAACGCAGCCTAACATTTAGCTGGCCGGATAACTCGTTCCGACCACGAAGCCTAGTAGCTCAATTCAGGCCGGGAGCACGAGCAGTTGGTCGCGATCTAGATGGCAGTAAGGATGTGTAGAGAGCCATTGGCATAAGCCCAAGGGCGGGTTAAGTCACCGAGCACTCATGGCAGAGTGGTTCTCTGATTTTGCGGCACTGATCGGACCCACGACTCCTGAATTGTACTAGAGGTTACTTGTTTGCGACCCTGACAGGGGAAGCAGGATTTGTGTTAGGAATACCCCTCCAGCTGGATAGGAATCGATTCAAATCGTCGTCTCTCCCGAATAGTGAGAACTTGACTGAGCAGCGGCAACGTAGATTCACTAAATTTAAAGATATGGTTAAATGATGACAATGATAATGATAATGAGCCATGAAATACCTGATATGGTTATTATTGTTTGCAACTTAATCAAGTGATTGATTAGTACAGGTGCTAATATAGATGGTAGGAAATGGCTAAAAGTCACTACTAGTACATGTTAATAATGCTAATGATTACTCAAGCTTTTATGCAAAGAGGTTGTCCAGCAAGATCCACTGATAAAGCCTTGCATAATCCTTGGTGTCACTTTATTTCTAGTTTATGACGGGTAAGTCTAGCTGAATACATTTGAGTACTCAAGGTTTATCCCACCATGTTGTAGGTGAACTTCTCGGCCTGTTGAAGATGGTGGCTAACCATCGGTGGGCTCGGTGATTCTATATTTACTTCTCATCTATATGCTTTTGTCTAAGTATGTCACTTATGGTAGCAATGTATTTGGAACATATATTAATGTAATCCTTTGAAAGCTATGTTGTTTTCACTAATCAGTTTTGAAACCCAAACTTGTACTATTATTTGTGAACCCTTTGTAATATTATTTCCGTTGCAACCCTACGTATGTGATGTGTATTTGCTTAATCACGCGATCTTAGTTGTTATGTTGATTTAACGAGGTCCTTCGTGACACTCGACGGACTACCGGGTTTATATAAGTGAAAGTATGCATGTGTCAACATGTTAGCGGGGACAGCCATACTTGATCTTGTATAAATTGGGCGGTTCTGTCACAGTCAAGTAGATGGAGAGCCAGCTGCACCATAACATCAAAAAAGGCTAGTGGAAAAATCTTCTCAAGCTTGCATAAGATGAGTGGGATGTCCCGTTTCAGCTTTTCCACGACTTCTTTCCTCAGAGTTCTACTGCACAGTTGCTTGAAGAAGTTCCCAAGTTCTTAAACAGCTTCGTATACATCTTTGGGAACAAAACCTCTTAAGCCTGTAGGTATGATCCTCTAGAGAAGGACATGGCAAGTATGTGTTTTCATCTTGCAAACTACCTTGGTTCCATCTGCACTTATGGATTTTGCTAGGTTGGCTGTATAACCATCTGGAAACTTGGCACCTTTAAGGAACTTGCAAAATTCTGCTCTATGTTTTTCCGTCATAACATAGTGAGCTTCCGAGAATTTAAGTGAGGTGCCTTGCTACACGCCGTGATATTGAGGTCTTATGTTCATATCATGCAAATGTAGCCTAGCATTCATTTTGTCCTTTGTCTTGCCCTCCACTTTCAGCAATGTCCAAAGAATGTTTTCACATATGTTCTTCTCAATGTGCATGACATGAAGATTGTGTGGTAGTAACAGGTCCTTCCAATATGGTAGCCCCCACCAAACAAATTTTCAATTATAAATCAATGGCTCTTCTCCACACTTTCATTTTCTTTTTCCACTGTGATTACCTAGGCAAACATCTTTCACCTTCTCAAGTTCCTCAAGGACCTCCTTTAATGTGAACTTTTTTGACGCATCTCTATCCTCAGTTTCTCCATCAAAATCCAAGCTCTTCTTCCATGGGTGATCCCTAGGAAGGTAACAATAGTGTCCAAGGTAGCCTAGCTTCTTTCTTAGGCTCCTTGACAATGGATTTTTGTCGCAATAAATACATGCATAATAACCTTTTATAGTTCGGCCTGACAAGGTGCTCAATGCTGGAAAATCATGTATGCACCAAAGCATGATAATGCACAAAGTGAAGCCTTTCTTATTATCAGGATGTAGTACATGAAAAGTGTCGACACCCTTCCATAGTTCTTTTAGTTCTTCTATAAGTGGCTCCAAGAATACATCAAAATCCTTTCCTAGAGAAGTTGGGCCTAGGATTGGTAGAGACATAAAGCAATTCGATAGGTTCACACATTCCCATGGTGGGAAGTTCAGAGGTGTTACAAGAACATGCCACATACTATATGTCGAGCTAAAGTTGCCAAATGGATTGAAACTATCTATGGCGACGGCAAGCCTCAAGTTCCTTGGATCATCTGCAAAAGTTTTGTGCTTTCACCAGTATTCTTCTCTCACTTAGTCTCATGCCATTCGGCGTCTGTTGCTGTTCCTCAAGCAGCAAAGATCCTCTACAACTTCAGCATTAGAGGAAAATGCCTCCAAACCTTATGAGGAACCCGCTTACTACCATCTGCATCCTCCCATGTAGACCCTTCACATTTTGGGCACGCTTGCAATTCCTCACGATCACCCCAAAACAACACACAGTTGTTCTTGCACACATGGATACTTTCATAACCTTGTCCCAATTCTTGAATATATTTGCGTGCCTCCGCACATGATTTTGGTACGTTGCTACTAGGGAATGCATCTGACAACAATACCAATAGTGCATCAAAATAGTTGTTGCTAACTCGATAGTGGGACTTGATATAGAGCAACCTAACAAGGAAGGAGAATCTTGAGAATGTAGATCCAGAAGAAACTGATTGCTTCAACTCATCTAACACTCTTTCAAACTTTGGGACTCTTCCAGTCCACTCTTCAGATGTCAACAGGTTTTGAACTAAATCATCAAAATCTGGTAATATGTTATCGTCCCCATCCTCCTGCTCCTCTTCCTCCGCAATCCAACCATCACGATGAGATCCATGCACATCTAATGGCTCTATAATGTTAGTACCTCCACTCTCTTCCCCATGATGAATCCATGTGGTGTATGTGGGTGACATTCTATGTATAAGTAAGTCATCCTTCACCTCCTGCCAAGTTTTAACCACCTAGTTAAGACAATGTGTACACGGGCAAGGGATGTTTTGCTCTGGGTATTTTTGTTTAACCATATCCCTAAACTCTTCAACTCCTGCGATGAACGCCAGCGAGAATGGTCTCCCATTAGGAATCCAGGATCTATCCATTTGTTGCAGCAAAAGTATGCAAAGTAAATTAGAGTTTTGACCATTGGGTGGACAATGGCAACACTAGCATTAGAACAAAGCATACAGTGTTCGAGAGCACTAGTCTATGCATTTGGTCATATCATACTATGGGATAGTCTAGTTTTCTATTTTTGTGTGACAAAAGCATTGATTTCAATTGAAATTCATACAGAATAGCCTTTCTTTATGTGTTCTTTACTTTATCGTGTATAGAAAATGGAGTCCTATAATCACAGAAGAAGGTACTCATACCATTGTTCTACGAATTGGCATGGCTCGGTTGCAAGCCGCCTCTACCACGACACACACCTAATCATGCGGACGCCAACAATGCCACACTCCAATGGGAGAGCCCCGCCATGCCACCAAAATGACGCCTAAGCCACCACAGTAGACCGGGTACTCCACCTCCAGCTCCGCCGCCGCCACAAGTCCTGCGGGTACAGATTTGTTTCCACTTGCAAGGGATATATCCAATTTAGGTCAACTTGTAGGGCATCCACACAACAAATAGGATACTATAGCGACTCCAAAGAGATGTCAGCACAGCCAGGCATCTAGCGCAATGGTAAAGACGCTCTAATCCTTGGTCCAGATCTTGTGTTCGACTCTCAGGTATCAGACCTTTTTTGAGAAATTAAACCCCGATAGCCCACATGGTACAAGTGACACGCAAACCGTCAGGTCCCATAGGTCAGATGGAAATGGAGAAAGGTCCCACAAGTACACGTGACACATAAGCCATGGATCCCACAGGTCGGATGTAGAAGGACCGAGCGGAGACTTTTATGACAAATTACAAGCGTCAAATGACACGCAAGCCATCGGGTCTCCCAGGTCAGATGGAGATGGGCCATCGGGTCCCACAGGTTGGATGGAGATGGAGGATGGTCCCATAGGTACACGTGACATGTAAACCGTTGGGTCCCATAGGTTGAATGCTGAAGGGTCCCATAGGTACATGTTGGACGGAGATAGGACCAAGCGGAGACTTTTATGACGAATTGCAAGCATCACGGATGAGTAACTACAGGTCCCATAGCTACACGTCGGATTGAGAAGGGTCCCATAGGTACACATCGTGTGGAGATATGATTGAGAGGAGACTTTTATGATGAATTACAAGCGTCAAGGATGAGTAACTGTAGGTCCCATAGGTACATGTCGGATGGAGAAAGTACCATGTGGAGATCTATGATGAAGCCATTTGTTACAGATCGGATATTGTTCATCATAGATATGTAATTAGTTCAATGATGAAGCCCTATTCATCATAGTTTTAAAGGATATCATCATAGATGAGTCACGCGAGTGATCTGTGACGAATCCCTATGCTCTTCTATGATGTTTTTTGTGACGATGCCTAATTGCATCATAGAAAGGGAGGGTTGTAGGATCATCACCACTGATCTATGATGAAACAAAAATATTCGTCATAAAAAGCGATCTTCTATGATGATTTTAGATTCGTCATTAAGATTTTTGTCAAAGAAGTGGATATTTCTAGTAGTGTCCTACATCTCCTCCTACATTACGAGGCATACTGGTGAAAGAAACATGTATTGCGGTCACTCTTCTTCAACCAATGAACTTTTGCATGCTGCCTCCAATAAAGATTCTTTTGTTCTTCTAGTCTTGAGAGCTTGTATTTCAAAATTTGTTCTCTATTCACCCACCCCTGGCTAATCTCCTTCCTCCTACGCTCCTCCAATGCTGGCCTCACCCTTTTAATAGGCTTCTCTAGATCACTGAGCACATTTGTACTCTAGTCTCCTAGCTCCTATGACACACATCTGATCGCCTCCCCCACCTTTGCCCCATCCACCTCCATAGCTTTGCACCAAGCATATTATCTAAAATAGGAGCGCATTGCTCTTCCTCCACCCAATTGGCCTCAAAGCAAAAACAGGATTTTGCTCTCCGTCCTAGCCCATGTGACCAAGCTTCTATATCAACAATCACTGGCCAGTGATCGGAGTGCCTCGGCTCCCCATTTAGCACCCGATACATGCCAAATCGCGTTGTCCAGCACCACATGCCACCTCATGATCCAATCTCTTGTGGATGTAACCATCACTAGTGTGACTATTATTCCGCCAGGTGAATGGATCTCCTTCAAAGCCAAGATCCATCAACTCACAATCCTCCAGCGCTTCCTTGAAATGATCCATGCACCCCCTGTGCCTGTGGGGGCCCTCCATCCTTCTCATATTCCAGCAGGACTTCATTGAAGTCACCAAGACATAGCCATGGTCACCATCTCACTGCATTCAGAGTAAGTAGCGCCTGCCATGACAAGCACTTCTTCATGCTCGGCTCTCCATAGAAACCCGTGAGCCTCCAAAGAAAACCATCATCTTCTGTTATCTCCAAATCAATGTACAAGCGCGATATGTCACGAACATGTAGATTGATCTCTTTCTTCCAAAAAATCGCTAGACCACCACTTCACCTGTCACACTTCTTCACAACCATATCTGTCAACCCAAGCCTCCACCCCAAGCCTTTGATCCTTTTCTCATCCATCTTTATTTCAAACAAGAAAAGAATGTAACGTCAGGGTCCTCCTCCTTCTAAACATTCAGAAGGCCTCGAACTATCGTGCTGTTCCCCAACCCATGGCAGTTCCAAGCGATGATCCTCATTTTGACCCACGGAGCTGTTCTGACAGCCCTGCTTCACAAGAAGTGTGCACTTCATCATCTACATTCACCTCAGCTGTCCTAGAATTTTTATTCACCTATGTCTCATCTTCATCCATCGCCACCACCTCATCTCCATCCCTCTTCTTTTGTGTCATCTCCCTGTCGGCCACTATTTTCCCTAGCCTTCTTTTGCCCGTGAGGAACCCGTTTGAATCTCTTTGGTGTGCGGGTCTTCTCCTCTTTCATCCTCGTAGCTAGGGTCTTCTATGCTTCCTGCTTGGAACTGTTCACTTGCATGGAGCTATTCATGTGCCCAGCCTCCTCAGAAGCACGCACACCAGCCCCCTCACTCTTCTGTCCTCCAGTTAGAGCCTGTAGGAGCTTTTTCTTTGCCCCTGGCTCCTCCGCACTAGCACCCTGCACCATCTTCTTGGGTGGACCCATTGCTTCCTCCCCTTCTTCCTCCTCTCCCTTGCCATTCTTTCCTTCAATTAGTTTCCCGGTCTCCCTTTGAAATGATGGTGAATCGCTTCTATTCCTACCGCCACTACCACCACTCCCAGAGCTCCCTTTCTGGTTCCAAGGTTCACCCCCACCCGACCTCCATGAGGATGAATTTATATTTTCCATCCACCTCTAGCCATCTCCCCCTGTCCTCCACTTCGGTGGAATAATCGCAACTTCTTACTGAAAGGCGCTTTCTCCCCTAGACCAAGCCTCTTCCAGCACATCCGATCAACATGGCCAATGAGCCCACACACATAGTAGAACTCTGGCAAAATTTCATACGCAATCGGACACCATCGATCATCCTTGTCCGCCCCCATGCCCATCATAATTCCCCTTCGGAGAGTCTTCCTTTTGTCCAACCTTATTTTCAGGCGCAGAAATCTTCCAGCCACCAGTCCTTCCCCTTCAGACTCTAGCTCCATGAACTCCCCTATCTCATCTCCAATCACCTAGGCCACAGCTCCGGTCATCATCCCCATCGGTAGCCGATCTATACGAAACCAGATCGGGATGGCAGAAATCCACTTCATCAATCGATTTAGACCCATCAAAATCTGCCACCGCCAAGAGCTCCTTCGAAATCATCCATGGGCCCTCATCCATGGCTTTGTGTTTCCCTATTGCCTCATGGAACGTGAAGAGTAACGTGTTGTCCCCTAGATCCTTGTAGTCAATGCCCTTTGCCAGACACCAGATCCAACCCACGGTTTCTTCTATGACCTTCGGCCTCAACCCCTCTCCTACAACAACTTCCCCACCGCCTGGACCAGGAGGTCCCAAACCCAGATCAATCTAGATACTCTTCTTCTCCTACTCCGAAAGCTACAGTTTCTTCATCAAGCCCTCCACTCCTTCCATCTCCAAATGACCTTGTTCAACCACAATCCCACCACCTTGAATGCACATCGGGCTAGGACACGACAGCGGTGGCGTTTGAGTGGACACTTTGTAGGCTAGCAGAACTAGGGTTTATGTTTTTGTGGACACCGCAGGCAATAACGTTCCCGCACCCTAATTGGGAACGAGATGACAGGGGTGGGAGATGATCCCATCCATGAGACCGAGAACCAAGATCTCGGTTACGGAAACCTACACAAGAAAAATCGAAGGAGAGGATTGGGAAGAAGGATGAGGAGGTGCCATCGTCAGATAGAACCGCTTGAGTCACCTAGGATGACCCAGGCGGCGAGAGTGCAATTTTTGCATTTTGGTCCCTTTTTAAAACATTTTTACAAAAAAGACCCCTGCCAAAACTTTTGCTACAAATAGACCATTTTTAAGCGTCTTAGGAAATCACGCCGAGGTATGAAGGTCGGCGTCGACTGACACGACGCCGAGTCCTTGCCACATCACCGACGACTCCGGGGCTAGCGCATGGGGCCTAGTACGTCGGTGTCATGTTAGCCAACGCCACAGGCCTAACTTCGGTGTGGTGGGGAGTCACGCCGAGCTCTTGGCACCATCAGGCGCGCGGCCCAGGCAGCCCAACAATGCTTCGTGGGCCAAGAGGTCGGCGTGCGATCAACTGACGCCGAGATGCTAACCTTGGTGCGGCCCGACTCAACGCCGAGGTTCGGTCAGTTGAGGCCACGCTGTGGGCCCCTTCTTCCTCCTCCCTCCATTCAGAACCAACAGGTGGCCATTTCCCACTCCCTCTCTCTTCCCATGAACCCTAAATCCTAAATCCAGCTCTTGGGAGGCCAGATTGAGGGTTTTGATGTTTTGCCAAGGTACTCCTCTTTTCCCTCTTTCATTTCATCCATTTAGATTCGGTTGTTTGTGTTTTTTTTGAACTTGGCATTATAGGTTTGGTTCATGTTCATGTCATTCGTGCAATGTATGGTGGTTTAAATGATTGAATGACCCAAATGTATGGTTGTTGTTGTTGTTGTTGTTCTGGTTTATAATCATTGAGTTAAATTTTGTGTTTGTTGGGATTCAAATTTGCTTAGGGTTTGTAATGAAAAGCTTATTTGGGAGGTATGGTGATTTAGTGTTAGTAGCTTTACATTCGTTGCAAGGTACTTTGGATTGATTTTTTTTCTATGTAATGTTAGGATGCCAAGGCGTGGTAAAGCTCGTATTCCAAGGTAATCCCAATGTTTATTCATTATTTGTGCAACAAATAGAAAACCCTAGGTTTAGGTTTGGTTCTCCATTAATATGACTAAATTGTTTCAATTGTAGCTATGGTCGCCAGAGGGCAAATCCCTACAACCTAAAGCCTCTCCCTGAAGGTGTTCCTCAACCCATGTGCTTTTATGGTGATCCTTGCAAGGTATACATCTCTGAAGATGAGGAAACATATAGATAGAGGTACTAGATGTGTCCCAATTATGCATGGGAACCTACAAAGCAACAGCCCCGTGCATCGATTGTGAGGAATTTTTATTGTGTGTTAATTAATTTTCTTGTGATATTAAGTATTGCTTATTTATTTGTTTTGTAACAATTTGTTTTTCTTGCAGACCGTTCCACCACTATGTGACTTTGAGCAGTGGATTGACACTGAGATCAAGAAGTCGGACAAGCAGCATCTAGAAGGCCTGAAGGAGTGGGATGCGAAGGTTAAGGAGAGGTTTGAGCAGAGACGTAGATAGGAGGCTATAGAAAAGGAGCATAAGGAAGAGGAGGAAAGGAGGCGTGTTGCTGCGTACAGGGCGGAGAGGGAGAAGAAGCTTGAGTGTGTGTGCCGAGCGAAGGCAGCGATGGAGGAGAATCCCGATGCCTAGAGGAAGGGAAAGTGGCCTCGTTGCACTCAGTAGGTTTATTCATGAGCGATGTTGTGTAGCCCTGGACTTTTTTTACTATGTTGTAATGCACTCTGCTTTTATTTCAAATGAACTTATTCCCTGGACTTTTTTTATTATGTTGTAATGCACTATGCTTTTATTTCAGATGGTCTTATGCCTTGTACTTTGTTAACTATCCTAGGACTGTAGTGCTACTGTTTGTATCACTGAAAAGGCTACTTGTGCTATTGCAGTCACTGAAAGGGCTACAAGTACTGTTGCAGTCAATGAAAAGTCTATTTGAAAACTCACTAAAAAGCCTAGATTCGTTTACTGTTGTATCCGTATACGCAATAAATTAATATCAGAGTGATGTACTGCATTTAGATGAAGTGACAAAACACAGGTGTAGCCTTTTCAGATGAAATGACCAGTCATGGTTGTAGGTTTTTTAGATGAAGCATCTAGCCTTTGCAGATTCAATAAATGAGTACGCACACAAGTTTTTTGTCAAGTAGCATTCATGGTGAACCTGCCTTCATCTCTATATATAGTGCTCCATGTCTTGCTCCACATCCACACAACTTGTTTTCTGGTTTAGTTTTAGCAAATGTCGAGCGGAGGTTCCTCGAGTGGAAAGGGTTTCGGCGAAGGGAGAGGAAAGGGGGTGAGGAAGGGACCTCTGATTGTGTGGGAGGGTTCTCTGGGTCCTGATTCTTTTGAGGAACCAATAGAGGAATTTCCTTTGGAGAGGAAGAGTGACTTCACCCGTGAGAGACCTCTTAGATCATACGACAAGCGCATTGAAGATTGGCCAAAATGCCACCATAGTTTGGATTGCGTTGTGCAGATGTACAACGACTGTGACGGTGGAGGCCGTCGTTTCTTTAGATGCCCGCGAGGATTTGTATTTCCTTTGAACTCTCTCCTTTTTTAGATTTGCATTTGGTTTGTAGTAGTACTTATTGGTAGATGGGTTTTCAGGATTCAAGCTGTCTAGATAACTGTGGCTTCACTGGATGGGTCGACCCTCCTCCTATCTATCCCCATCAACAGTACATCACATATCTACAGGGACGCATCTTTGACCTAGAGTATGGCCCTGGAAGTGGTAACAGGGACAAGTCGGACGACGACAATAGCAATAATGCAGAGGAGGCACTATGCAATAATCCGTACTGCCAGTGCCTGTACCATAAGAAGCACAGGCCTCCTTCTCCGCCATCGCCGCCAACAACTAGAGGATACTATGGGGAAGGCACAACTCAGTTCAATATGTGGGAGCATTATTAGGATCAACCTTTGGTAGTCAATCCGAATGTGGAATGCTTGTATGAGTTGTTCTTTTCAATCTCCTAAGGCATGCTAGGTTTAGTTTGCAACATGCCATTGTTAGTTTTCATGTGAGTGTGTAATCGTAGTACCTTTGCAACGTCTGTATCACTAGTTTCTTTCAATCCCCTAAGGCATGCTAGGTTTAGTTTGTGACATGCAATTGTTAGTTTTGATGTGAGTGTAATCGTTGTGCATTCGCTATTTCATAAATTGCAGTTTACCTATCTCTAAGTTTCATGTACTATGGTTGATTCCCAAACTGAAAAAAAAGATTTGACTCTCTCTAAAAATAGGGGATTGAAATCGAACCAACCTTCGGTTTTTCCTGCAGGAACAAACATAAATATAGCATGTCTACTCTTATTAGTATAACTCGTGTTAGTAGAAGAGGAATCGTTGAGAAAGATTTTTCATTTGAATCATGCAAATAGGATTTCAACTTATACCAAAGGTTTAGAAGGCCTCTGTCTTTAATACTTTATTCTTTCTTTTTTATGATTTATAGGCTCGGCGTCAAGTCAGACGACACCGAGGTAGATGACCATGGCGTTGATTCGGCCCATGCCAACCCTAGGGTTTGGCTCGGCCATTTACATGAAGTGTTGGGCTGAGGCTCGGCATCGAGTTGGCCCATGCCAACCCTAGGGTTTGGATCACCATGGCCCACGCCAGGTTTGGGCCGAACCTCGGTGCTGAGTCGGCCCACGCCGAGATCGGACAGCTAGGCGCCGAGTCGAGCCATGCTGACATTTGGGCCACGGGCGTCGTTGGGTCAGCCCACACGCCTACTTCGGCGTTTAATATTTTCACACCGAGATTAACGGCTCGGCGTCAATTTACGGAACGCCGAGCTTGGGCAGCTCGTCGCTTCGAGGCAAAGGATTCCAGTATGCACTAGGGGTCGGCGTCAATTGACTAAACGCCGAGGTGCCTGTAACACCTCGGGTGTTAGCCTTGCATAACTTGACTTGCATAACATGAGCATGAGCATCAAGCATTCATAAATCATCATTTACAATTGAAACAATTGATGGAAACATATGAAACATTGCTTGTTATCTCGTGTTTCTTGAAACATATGCAACGTTTGCTTGTTTTTGCATGTTTCTTTGTACTTATGCAAATAATCATGAATGAAAACATGTATTTAGTAGATGCGAGTCACAAAAACATGTAACCACACTTGGGTTAGCAATTAGGGCATGGTTCATGAAAGTCACTTTTCATAATCAAGCCTTTAAGGCATATTTCATGTGATTACTTTAAATAGCTCTATGAGTGACTACTGCATGAAATGCTTAAATGACCTTGAAAATTGCTTAAATATGCTTAGAGTATCATCATGAACAACTTTGGTATTTAGGCTAGGGCTAGTTTGGTCATTAAGCCATGCTTTGATGTGTTTCATCATTTAAAAGTGGCATGTTTGACTAAAGTGGAACTAGGTACTAGAGACCTTGCATGGAGGAGTTCACTAAAGCAATGTTGTAGTGTTTGACATAAGGAACAACTTTGATTTTTTGGTCTTTGACTGATTCAGCTCCTAACATGTTTAAAATTGGATCACAAAAATCAGTAAAACACTCATTGCAACACTTAACAAATTTTTCTAAGTCAAGTTCACTGACAGCCTGACAAACAAATCTTTGTGATGATATAACTCGAGTTTAGTTGAGAGTTGGCACATGATCCCTTAACAAAAGTTGTAGCTGGTACATAGGGCTATGATTTTTGTTCAGATCGTTTGCACTTTTGAGCTTCGGTTTAACAGTTAATTCACTGTCAAAACGCGTCGTCAGGCGCGGCTTTGATTCTCTGAATCGACTGAACGAAGCCATTCAGTGGCCGACACCGGCAGGCTTCGCACGTCGCGTGGCGCGGGAAACGGCCGCGCGTCGCCGCCGGTCTGTCCGCGCAGGCCACGACGCACCTGGGCGCGCCTTCAACTCCCCCGCACCCGCCCGCACTCAGCCACGCCTCCATTTTCGCATTTCCGCCTCCTCCTTCGCCTGTGCGAGCACCGCCGCAGCAGCCGCCGAGCTCCCGTAGCTCCGCCGTCGCCATAGCCCGCGTAAACTCGCACCGAGCCGCCTTTTCGTCACCACCGCAGCACCACCAGCTCCCCAGCAACCTACCGCATCCAACAGTGCTTGCTGATCAAGCTCGGTAAGCCCCAGCGCCGTGCAACGCCTCGTCGGAGCTCTGCCGCCAACCCTGTCGTCGTGGCCCCGCCGCCACAGTCCTCCTCCCGCTCTGTTGGCTAGCGCGCTAGGTCCCCCAGCGTTCATAGATGCTTGTCCGCACTTTAGGTTGAGCCGCCGAGGTCGTCACTGGCGTACCGCCGACGTCCCATCTCGCCGAGCCGCCACGGCCGCCGCCGTCGTCACTAGTGTCGACAATAGGGCCGGCCAAGTAGACCGATCGATGCGTTAGGTCACGGGAATCACTCAGTGATGATGTCACCGCCGGCGGACTCACCATCGACGAGCTATGGCCGCGCGAGCTTGCTCAGCGCCGCCGGCTCTGTTTTGGTCTCGCTGACCGGTGGGTCCAACGGACGTGTGGGTCCCTGCTGTCAGCGACTCTAGGTTTTAAAGATAGTTCAAAAATTCCAGATTCAAGTGTGTTTTGTTATTTTTGTATCTTCAGTTTGATAGCTCCTAAAATTGTGAAATAAATTTGTGAGTGTTCCTTAGGAAGTATAGTATTTAGGAAAAATATGTTCTTGACTTGTACAGTAGAAATTTTTGGAGATTTAAATAGGGATTTGAAATGTGCTTTTGAATGCATTCAAATTTGTTTATTTTATATCTAGAGTTCCTGTGCTCCAAAAATTATGAAATTTTTGTGGTAAGCTATTTTTGTCATGTACGAACTCTGGTAAAAATTTGAGGATCAGTGCATGTGTAAATTTATAGTTATAGATTTTTCTTTTATGACTAGTTAATCCTTGCATGAATTTTCATAAATTAATTATGAGTCCAAAACTCATGAAATTTGTTGGAGGTAATCCTAGTACCATATGGATGTTAAGAAAAATAAGAAATCTGTTGCTTGACACTTTTCAATAGGATTTTCCATTTTATGCTATTTCAAGCCTTGCTTCCTTGTCATTTTTGTATAGAATGTTCTACTTAGTAAAATGACATGAAATTTTTATAGTAGTCCTTTGATAGCATTAGTAAGGCACTGTAAATTTTTGACAATTTATTAAGTATATCTGATATATGTTTATTATTTAACCTAGATATCTAAATAAAATAATAAAGGCAATTAAATAAATAGTTTGGGCTTCACCATTATATTACATTAAATGTAATTAGTATGCTTAAACTGTTGGTAGGTTTTATGTTGTCAAATTTTGAATGATTACATGAAGTAGAAGTATTATTACTTTATATTGCATATTAAATAGTTTCCGGGCTGATTCTAGAGTTTGATGAGTTGCATGTTGAAACTGGTGTGTACTGTAAAAATGGTTAATAACAAAGTTGTAGAGAATTTGATAAGCTTTCCAGAAAGTCCAGGATCACTGTTTTTGGATTTGTAGAACTCCCGTTATGAGTAAAACAAGTAGCTACTGTTTATGGCATAGTCGATGCATTGTAGAAGTAGTTAAGTAATAATCGAGAAGAGATATGCACCTACTCAATAAACATGATGCACTTGTTATCATATATGCATTCGTAATACTTATGTCATACTCATGCATCTAGGATCGGAGGAAGAGATCACGTTGCTGGAATTCGAAGAAGCAGAGGAAGGGAACCAGCAGGAGGATCCGCAAGCCGCAGCTCCCGAAGGCGTGGAGTAGAACCCTGAAGAGCTTTCGGAGTGCCCTGACCACCGCCCTACTTCCTTTCTGCGAGGCAAGCCCCGGAGCATTATAAGTCTCCCAATAATTTACAAATGTTTACTTACGTATTTATGATTGATGCATTAGGTTATAAGAGTTGAATAAAACCACTTGATGCATGTACATTCCTTGTCCAAATATTACACCTTTAACCGGTATAGGTCCAGGATCGAATAAATGCTTAGCCATGCTTAGACCGGTAGAAGTCGGGTGATATCCTGTCACCTGCGAGATATAGGTGGATACCGGAGCACGGTTGGCTATATCTGCCATCGTGGAACAGAACCATGAGGTAAAAGTAAATCGAGATCGGATGGGAGGTCGATAGAGAAGCAACAAAACATGGAGGTCTTGGGTGTGGATCTATCCCCGTCTGTGTCGATCAAGGACCGTACCGTTGTTGGAACTTCTGACAAGATTGAACGCATGCCTCTCACTTAGCTAGCCGGATAACTCGTTCCGACCGCGAAGTCGAGTAATTCAACTCAGGCCGGGAATCGTTCTGTTGTGCGCTCCTTCCGAGGAACGATCAGACTAAGCCCAAGGGCAGGCTTGGCCTGAGCATCCTTGCATCTGGTGTTCTAGATTGTGCGGTGCAGTACGGACCCGCGAAATGTGTACCAGAGTTGTACCAAAGGTGACCTAAGGCTATCGTGGCTGGTAGACCTGGGTTTGTGTTAGGAATAAATTCCCAGCTGGTTGAAATCGATTCGAATCGCCGTCTCTCCCGGATAGTGAGAAACTTGACTAGCTCCAACATCGTAGTAACTGTGTTATGGAACATGATGGTTCAGATGAAAATGGGATTTACAATACCTGCTATGGTTACTATTGTATGCTTCTAAATGATATACCACATGTTTGGCACAGGATAGTTGCTAATCTAGAAATGGATAGTTATAATTAACTTGATAAAGGAATCATAATTGTACAACGGATCAATTGCCTTTTACGCAAAATGTTGTCAAGTTACGTCCACTTATACAGCCTTGCATAATCCTTGGAGTCATTTTATTTCTGGTTCATGACGGGTAAGTCTAGCTGAGTACCTTCTCGTACTCAGGGTTTATTTTCCCATTGTTGCAGATGGCACTGTGTATCATGGGTATTGCAAGAGTTGCTTCTATCCCGCCGTGGATGAGGAGTAAGCCTTGGGCAGGCTTCTTTAATAATTCCTATCCTTGCTTTTGTGGACCGTGATCTGGCTTGGCACTATATCACACTATGTTGGAAACTTTATCTTTGAACTTATTTGCTTCCGCTTTATTTATCAAACTCGGTTTGTAATAACTTTTATTCGTACTCTGATGATGAAAAGTATCTGTGAACTTTATGTAATATGTGGCATGTATGTTGAATCCTATACGATCTTGGTTGTTGTAAATTGTTTATCGAGGCCCGTCGTGGTACTCGATGGACTACCGGGTTTATATGGGTTCAAGTATGACAGTGCGACCCCTTACGGATTGCCATTGTACTTGTATTCTTATAAATTGGTCGGTTCTGCGACAGCTAGTATCAGAGCAAGATTCAACGTTAATTATCACAAGTGTATTTAAAACAAAAGTTTTTGTTTTCCAAAATCCCATCTCTAGCAACTAATAGTTATATAATAGGTATTTGAAATCTAAAGTGTGCCAATGATCACTTTCCTTATGCCCAAATTAAGGACTATTAGGTGGCTATTTAAGTACTAACATGGGGGGTTTTACTTCGTCGTCCATACGGCGTGCTATAGTATGGATGCCATTCACTTGAGTGGTAATGTATGGATCAAATGCCTCTACGCCAAGGTAAGATGATGAGTGTATGACCGCAAGACGCGAGAGTGCGGTCGGGAAGAGTTAGCTTTGGTACGGCTATGTATGCATGCTTGCATGTGTATATGGTACGTATTTAATTGTGGGTTTAAATTATTGTCGGGTAGATTGATACGGAAGTATATGTATAGGTACACATATATGAAAGTATTTACAATTACATTCTGCATATTTCATTATGGGTTTAGGGCTGAAATGAAATTTTATGCAGGTACACTAACAACGAAACGTGTAGCTCGATTAGTTACGCTATTTATGAGAGAACGTATGTATGCCACCGTGTCTACCGTTAGAAACAAATTTTTCCTAAGTTTGTGAGGACATACGGCACGAGCATGCATCATGTTAAATTACCATTCACATAATTACATTGTTCCTCCCCTTATAAAATTCTTACTCGGTTATGTAACTCTTATCCATTATGGCATTGTCTCACCAAGGGGTACATATTAATGGTGCAGATGGCACGCACCAAGCAGACCGCTCACAAGTCCACCGGAGGTAGAGCTCCTAGTCGTCAGCTTGCTCCACGTACCCGTCAACGTCACACGTTCCTTGGAGAGTTTGGGATGCCTACACTCTTGTGGAGAGTGCTCAGCCATGTAGGCTATCCTGATGGAATGGAACCCCGCTACTTCTGGGTGAATGAGCAGTTGGGAGAAGGTCTCTTAGTTACTGTGGAGGCCGTTGTTCGTCCCTGAGGTGACGATTCTGAGTGGACAGGCTGGTGTTATGAGTCAACTGGCAGGACTACTGAAGAAGCAGCTAGCAGGGCAGCCTTTGGGATCCTGAGGGATATCATGGATCGTTTTCCTTAGGAGCTGGCAGCCGCTTTGGTTGGAGTCTTTCCGAGGGGTAACCCCTCCACTGACTCATGGCAGCAGGCAAGAGGAAGATCTTTAGAGATTGGTGCAGCAGAAGGGCAGAACAGCGATAACCCTTCCATGAGCGCCATGTTCGCAATGATGAGAGTGTTAGATGGAGTTGAAGGTAGCCTCAGACGTGTGTCTGGTGCTCTTGGTCATGCCCATGAGGATCGACGTCAGCTTCAGAGGGAACACGACACTGAGATTGAGAGGCTCATGGAAGAGATGACTCAGTTAACTCACCAGCGAAATGCAGCCTGGACCAGGGAAGATGTCCTGAGAGCTCGACAGTTTGAGCTGGGACAGCAGCTGGCCAATGCGGAAGAATACAACGATAATCTGCATGAAGAGGTTCACCTACTAAACAATCAGCTCCACCCTTATGTCCCACCTGGAGCCACAGAAATGGATCTAGAAGGGTACGAGGAAGGAGAAGAAGAAGTGGAGCCTAAAGAAGAAGTAGAACCTAAGGAAGGAGATGATCCTACGTCCGACCTAGATAGTGATCATGATGAGGATTAGATCGCTTAGCACTTAGTGGAAGGACTAATGTATCACCTTTATTCATGTAATGTTGATTAATTGCACGTTTGGGTGAACATCAATGTTATTCCAGTCCTTTGTTGGTGACCACGATTTAAATTTGCATGCGTTATGAGCGCAATAAGTGGTCAAATTGGTGATGTCATGTTGCGAGAATGAATTATTATGCCTCTATTTTATTGTGATTTTGATAATTTTCTCCAGTAATTTCAGTTTGGCATGAGTACATAATTCCTCTACAATCTCTTGACCTCAACCAATAATCGCTTATTATTGCAACTTCGCAGATGACGCGCACCCGTGCAGGAGCTAGTAGCAGCCAGGATGGCAACCATGATGACTTGCCACCCCCACCGCTGCCGTCTACTCAGGAATTCTTTACCCAGTTCCTGGGGAGCCAGAGGACAATGGAAGAAGCTTTGCGCCTTATCGCGCAAAACACTACTCGTGGCCACCCACATCAACCAGGGGCCGAGCCAAATCAGCATAGTACATTCAAGGAGTTTCTGGACACGAAGCCTCCAATCTTTAAGGTGGCTGAGGAACCACTGTAGGCCGATGAGTGGCTGAATACCATTGAGCAGAAATTCCGTCTGTTGAGGGTCACGGAGCATCTGAAAGCAGAGTATGCTTCTCATCAATTGCAAGGACCAGTAGGGATCTGGTGGACACATTTCCTATCATCCTTGCCTACTAATGCGCGAGTGACCTAGGAACAATTCAAGCTGGCTTTTAGGGGACACCATATTCCCCTGGGCCTGATGTGCATGAAAGCAGCCGAATTTATGAGGCTCACTCAGGGAACAAAGTCACTCACAGAATATATGCACGCATTCAACAACTTGTCAAGATATGCTCCAAGTTTCGTGGATACTGAAGAGAAAAAGATAGAGAGTTTCAAGCAAGGTTTGGGTACCAAACTGATGAAGACTATGGCAAATTCTCGATGTGCCACGTACAATGAGTTTATTAGTGATGCCTTGACCCAAGAAAACCACAACAACATGCATACAGTTGCTAAAGGTCGCAAGAGGGCATATGAGGCTGGTGCATCCGGATCTTTCCAGTCAAAAGCACCTATCACAGCTAGGCCACAATTCCGTCCACCTGCACCCAAGTTTAGGCCTCCACCACCGAAAGCTCAGAATAATAGGCCACAGAAACCATTCCGTAAGGCGTTCACTATTGCCTTACCAAAAGGAAATGGCAATCAGGACAGCTCCACCAGATTCAGAAGTAATCAACCATGTTTCAACTGCAACCAACTGGGTCATTGGTCCAAGGAATGCCCCCACCCCAAGAGGAATAGCAACCAGAATCAGAACAATCAGAGACAGGCGAATGCCAGGGCACGTCAGGGACAAGTGCATTATACCGCTGTGGAGGAAGTGCCCGCCGGAGAAGTTGTCACGGCTGGTATGTTTCATGTCAACAAGCATCCCGCTGTTGTTTTATTTGATTCAGGAGCTTCTCATTCATTTATGAGTCAAGCATTTGCATCTAGACATGATCAAGAAATAATAGAAGTAAGCAAAGGGGGTTTTAACATAAGTTCAGCAGGGGGAACTGTTGCTACCAAAAAGATAGTAAAAAACGTACTCATCTCGATACAAGGGAGGGAGTACACAACAGATTTGATAATATTGCCGGGGTTGTCAATAAGTGTAATCTTAGGCATGAATTGGATGAAGTATCATGGTGCTCTTATTGACACTAGCACCCGCACTATTATGTTGAGAGAACCCACGGGAGGGAATGCTTTTCTAGTCCCACTCTCCCGCGATTTCGAACCCCAACATTTAGCCTGTGCTATCCAAACCACCACAGTATGTGATATCCCCGTGGTTTGTGAGTTTCCGGATGTATTTCCAGAGGAATTACCAGGTCTACCACTGGATAGGGACGCGGAATTTAAGATCGAATTAGTGCCAGGTACCGCACCCATATCCAGAAGGCCCTATAGAATGCCACCCAATGAGTTAGCAGAACTTAAGGTTCAATTGCAAGATCTATTGGACAAGGGTCTTATCCAACCCAGCTCATCTCCGTGGGGATGTCCAGCCTTGTTTGTGAAAAAGAAGGATAAGTCACTGAGAATGTGTGTAGATTACAGACCACTCAATGCGGTGACCATCAAGAACAAATATCCATTACCCCGCATCGACATCTTGTTCGATCAACTAGCGAAGGCAAAAGTATTCTCCAAAATTGATTTGAGATCCGGTTACCATCAGATAAAGATCAGACCGGAGGATATACCTAAAACTGCTTTCTCTACTAGGTACGGCTTATACGAGTATTTGGTTATGTCTTTCGGACTAACAAATGCTCCAGCCTATTTCATGTACCTGATGAACTCGGTATTCATGCCCAAACTTGACAAGTTTGTGGTCATGTTTATCGACGACATATTAATTTATTCAGAAAATGAGTTAGATCATGAGGAGCATCTGAGGATTGTCCTATCCAGACTGAGGGAGCATAAGCTATATGCCAAGTTTAGCAAATGTGAATTTTGGATGAGCAAAGTACCTTTCTTAGGTCACATTTTATCAAGAGATGGAATCTCAGTAGACCCATCCAAAGTACAAGAGGTCATGGATTGGAAAGCCCCAACTTCGGTTCATGAAGTTCAGAGTTTTCTAGGGTTAGCAAGATACTATCATTGGTTTATTCCAGATTTCTCAAAGATAGCTAAGCCTATGACTAGACTACTTCAGAAAGATGAGAAGTACAAATGGACACAAGAATGTGAAGCAGCTTTTCACACCCTCAGAACTTTGTTGACTACAGCACCTGTGTTAGCACAACCAGACATTGAAAAGCCGTTTGATGTATTTTGTGATGCATCAGGAATAGGTTTGGGATGTGTACTTATGCAAGAAGGGAGAGTAATTGCATATGCCTCTCGGCAATTGAGAAAACATGAAGTCAACTACCCTACACATGATTTGGAACTTGCAGCCGTTGTTCATGCATTAAAGATATGGAGACATTACTTGTTGGGCAATGTATGTCATATCTATACTAACCACAAAAGTCTCAAGTATATCTTTACCAAGCCAGAACTGAACATGAGACAACGAAGATGGTTAGAATTGATTAAGGACTACAATCTAGAAGTGCATTACCATCCGGGTAAAGCTAATGTAGTAGCCGATGCACTCAGTCGAAAGTCCCATTGCAACACTATGGAAGCATTGTTGGAAGATGGATTCAACTTGTTACATCCTGCTGTACTACACAATATCACAATCAGTTGTTCACTTGAGGGCAAAATCATAGAGCTACAGCAGACAGATGAAGGAATAAGTCACATCAAGAGAAAAATGCAAGAGCAAGAAACCAAGCATTTTAGATTGGACGAAAGAGGTGTATTATGGTTTGAGGACCAGTTAGTGGTACCAAAAGACCGTGAGCTAAGGAATCAAATTTTAGAAGAAGCTCACTCATCCAAATTGTCTATCCATCCGGGTAGTAGTAAAATGTATCAAGATTTAAGAACCCGTTTTTGGTGGACTAAGATGAAGAAAGAGATCGCAGCCTATGTTGCTAGGTGTGATAACTGCAGTAGAGTAAAAGCTGTCCATATGAAAACTGCTGGATTACTTCAGCCATTGCCTATTCCAGGATGGAAATGGGAGGAAATCAGCATGGACTTTATCATAGGCCTTCCAACGACGCCACAAGGTCATGATTCAATATGGGTTATTGTTGATCGTCTCACCAAGTCAGCACATTTTGTACCAGTTCACACAACATATCACGTGGGGAAATACTCTGAGTTATATGTTTCCCAGATCGTGAGACTGCATGGAGTACCCAGGACTATAATCTCAGATCGAGGACCACAGTTCATAGCTCGTTTCTGGGAGCACTTACACCAGGCTTTGGGAACCAAGCTAATCAGAAGTTCAGCTTATCATCCACAAACTTCAGGACAGATAGAGCGAGTGAACCAAATCCTAGAAGATTTACTTAGAGCTTGTGTTATATCTTCAAAAGGTTCATGGGAGAAATGGTTACCTTTAGCTGAATTCTCCTATAACAACAGTTATCAAGCGAGTATCAAAATGGCTCCATTCGAAGCCTTGTATGGCAGAAAGTGCAGAAATCCATTGAATTGGATTGAGCCCGGTGAAAGGAGGTACTTTGGTATTGATTTTGTCAATGAAGCCGAAGAGCAAGTACGTATCATCCAACAACATATGAAGGCAGCTCAATCAAGACAGAAGAGTTATGCCGATAGAAGAAGAAGACCACTAACCTTCGAAGTGGGTGACTATGTATACTTGAGAGTATCACCCATGAAAGGTGTGAAAAGATTTGGGATGAAGAAGAAGCTTTCACCAAGATATGTAGGGCCATACATAATTTTGGAATGAAAAGGGAAGGTTGCAGTATAAGTTACAACTTCCACCAGAGATGAGTGCAATCTTTGATGTGTTCCATGTTTCTCAATTAAAGAAATGTCTTCGAGTACCGGAAGAAGCTATTGCACCCACCAACGTGCAGCTTCAATCGGATTTGACCTATGAAGAAAAGCCAATTCGAGTATTAGAAGAGATGGAGAGAGTGACAAGGAGTAAGATTATTAAGTTCTATAAGGTGGTGTGGAACAATCATAGTGAACCAGATGCTACATGGGGAAAGAGAAGATTATCTACGAGAAGTTTATCCCGCCTTTTTCCAAGAATGGTAGGTCTTGCAAATCTCGGGACGAGATTTTTATAAGGGGGAGGGGCTGTAACACCTCGGGTGTTAGCCTTGCATAACTTGACTTGCATAACATGAGCATGAGCATCAAGCATTCATAAATCATCATTTACAATTGAAACAATTGATGGAAACATATGAAACATTGCTTGTTATCTCGTGTTTCTTGAAACATATGCAACGTTTGCTTGTTTTTGCATGTTTCTTTGTACTTATGCAAATAATCATGAATGAAAACATGTATTTAGTAGATGTGAGTCACAAAAACATGTAACCACACTTGGGTTAGCAATTAGGGCATGGTTCATGAAAGTCACTTTTCATAATCAAGCCTTTAAGGCATATTTCATGTGATTACTTTAAATAGCTCTATGAGTGACTACTGCATGAAATGCTTAAATGACCTTGCAAATTGCTTAAATATGCTTAGAGTATCATCATGAACAACTTTGGTATTTAGGGCTAGGGCTAGTTTGGTCATTAAGCCATGCTTTGATGTGTTTCATCATTTAAAAGTGGCATGTTTGACTAAAGTGGAACTAGGTGCTAGAGACCTTGCATGGAGGAGTTCACTAAAGCAATGTTGTAGTGTTTGACATAAGGAACAACTTTGATTTTTTGGTCTTTGACTGATTCAGCTCCTAACATATTTGAAAATTGGATCACAAAAATCAGTAAAACACTCATTGCAACACTTAACAATTTTTTCTAAGTCAAGTTCACTGACAGCCTGACAAACCAATCTTTGTGATGATATAACTCGAGTTTAGTTGAGAGTTGGCACATGATCCGTTAACAAAAGTTGTAGCTGGTACATAGGGCTATGATTTTTGTTCAGATCGTTTGCACTTTTGAGCTTCGGTTTAACAGTTAATTCACCGTCAAAATGCGTCGTCAGGCTCGGTCTTGATTCTCTGAATCGACTGAACGAAGCCGTTCAGTGGCCGACACCGGCAGGCTTCGCACGCCGCGTGGCGCGGGAAACAGCCGCGCGTCGCCGCCGGTCTGTCCGCACAGGCCACGACGCGCCTGGGCGCGCCTTCAACTCCCCCGCACCCGCCCGCACTCAGCCACGCCTCCGTTTTCGCATTTCTGCCTCCTCCTTCGCCTGTGCGAGCACCGCCGCAGCAGCCACCGAGCTCCCGTAGCTCCACCGTCGCCATAGCCCGCGTAAACTCGCACCGAGCCGCCTTTTCGTCACCACCGCAGCACCACCAGCTCCCCAGCAACCTACCACGTCCAACAGTGCTCGCTGATCAAGCTCGGTAAGCCCCAGCGCCGTGCAATGCCTCGCCGGAGCTCCACCGCCAACCCCGTCGTCGTGGCCCCACCGCCACAGTCCTCCTCCCGCTCTGTTGGCTAGCGTGCTAGGTCCCCCAGCGTTCATAGATGCTTGTCCGCACTTTAGGTTGAGCTGCCAAGGTCGTCACCGGTGTACCACCGACGTCCCGCCTCGCCGAGCCGCCATGGCCGCTGCCGTCGTCACTAGTGTCGACAATAGGGCCGGCCAAGTAGACCGATCGACGCGTTAGGTCACGGGAATCACTTAGTGATGATGTCACCGCCGGCGGACTCGCCGTCGACGAGCTATGGCCGCGCGAGCTTGCTTAGCGCCGCCAGCTCTGTTTTGGTCTCGCTGACCGGTGGGTCCAATTGACGCGTGGGTCCCTGCTGTCAGCGACTCTAGGTTTTAAAGATAGTTCAAAAATTCCAGA
Organism: Miscanthus floridulus; assembly: GCF_019320115.1. NCBI lineage: Eukaryota > Viridiplantae > Streptophyta > Magnoliopsida > Poales > Poaceae > Miscanthus > Miscanthus floridulus. Next base: position 52,032,269 of record NC_089597.1, read on the forward strand.
TTCAATTGTGTTTTGTTATTTTTGTATCTTCAGTTTGATAGCTCCTAAAATTGTGAAATAAATTTGTGAGTGTTCCTTAGGAAGTGTAGTATTTAGGAAAAATATGTTCTTGACTTGTACAGTAGAAATTTTTGGAGATTTAAATAGGGATTTGAAATGTGCTTTTGAATGAATTCAAATTTGTTTATTTTATATCTAGAGTTCCTGTGCTCCAAAAATTATGAAATTTTTGTGGTAAGCTATTTTTGTCATGTATGAACTCTGGTAAAAATTTGAGGATCAGTGCATGTGTAAATTTATAGTTATAGATTTTTCTTTTATGACTAGTTAATCCTTGCATGAATTTTCATAAATTAATTATGAGTCCAAAATTCATGAAATTTGTTGGAGGTAATCCTAGTACCATATGGATGTTAAGAAAAATAAGAAATCTGTTGCTTGACACTTTTCAATAGGATTTTCCATTTTATGCTATTTCAAGCCTTGGTTCCTTGTCATTTTTGTATAGAATGTTCTACTTAGTAAAATGACATGAAATTTTTATAGTAGTCCTTTGATAGCATTAGTAAGGCACTGTAAATTTTTGAGAATTTATTAAGTACATCTGATATATGTTTATTATTTAACCTAGATATCTAAATAAAATAATAAAGGCAATTAAATAAATAGTTTGGGCTTCACCATTATATTACATTAAATGTAATTAGTATGCTTAAACTATTGGTAGGTTTTATGTTGTCAAATTTTGAATGATTACATGAAGTAGAAGTATTATTACTTTATATTGCATATTAAATAGTTTCCGGGCTGATTCTAGAGTTTGATGAGTTGCATGTTGAAACTGGTGTGTACTGTAAAAATGGTTAATAACAAAGTTGTAGAGAATTTGATAAGCTTTCCAGAAAGTCCAGGATCACTATTTTTGGATTTGTAGAACTCCCGTTATGAGTGAAACAAGTAGCTACTGTTTATGGCATAGTCGATGCATTGTAGAAGTAGTTAAGTAATAATCGAGAAGAGATATGCACCTACTCAATAAACATGATGCACTTGTTATCATATATGCATTCGTAATACTTATGCCATACTCATGCATCTAGGATCAGAGGAAGAGATCACGTTGCTGGAATTCGAAGAAGCAGAGGAAGGGAACTAGCAGGAGGATCCGCAAGCCGCAGCTCCCGAAGGCATGGAGCAGAACCCTGAAGAGCTTTTGGAGTGCCCTGACCACCGCCCTACTTCCTTTCTGTGAGGCAAGCCCTGGAGCATTATAAGTCTCCCAGTAATTTACAAATGTTTACTTACGTATTTATGATTGATGCATTAGGTTATAAGAGTTGAATGAAACCACTTGATGCATGTACATTCCTTGTCCAAATATTACACCTTTAACCGGTATAGGTCCAGGATCGAATAAATGCTTAGCCATGCTTAGACCGGTAGAAGTCGGGTGATATCCTGTCACCTGCGAGATATAGGTGGATACCGGAGCACGGTTGGCTATATCTGCCATCGTGGAACAGAACCATGAGGTAAAAGTAAATCGAGATCGGACGGGAGGTCGATAGAGAAGCAACAAGACATGGAGGTCTTGGGTGTGGATCTATCCCCGTCTGTGTCGATCAAGGACCATACCGTTGTTGGAACTTCTGACAAGATTGAATGCATGCCTCTCACTTAGCTGGCTGGATAACTCGTTCCGACCGTGAAGCCGAGTAATTCAACTCAGGCCGGGAATCATTCTGTTGTGCGCTCCTTCCGGGGAACGATCAGACTGAGCCTAAGGGCAGGCTTGGCCTGAGCATCCTGGCATCTGGTGTTCCAGATTGTGCGGCGTAGTACGGACCCACGAAATGTGTACCAGAGTTGTACCAAAGGTGACCTAAGGCTATCGTGGCTGGTAGACCTAGGTTTGTGTTAGGAATAAATTCCCAGCTGGTTGAAATCGATTCGAATTGCCGTCTCTCCCGGATAGTGAGAAACTTGACTAGCTCCAACATCGTAGTAACTGTGTTATGGAACATGATGGTTCAGATGAAAATGGGATTTACAGTACTTGCTATGGTTACTATTGTATGCTTCTAAATGATATACCACATGTTTGGCACAGGATAGTTGCTAATCTAGAAATGGATAGTTATAATTAACTTGATAAAGGAATCATAATTGTACAACAGATCAATTGCCTTTTATGCAAAATGTTGTCAAGTTACGTCCACTTATACAACCTTGCATAATCCTTGGAGTCATTTTATTTCTGGTTCATGACGGGTAAGTCTAGCTGAGTACCTTCTCGTACTCAGGGTTTATTTTCCCATTGTTGCAGATGGCACTGTGTATCATGGGTATTGCAAGAGTTGCTTCTATCCCACCATGGATGAGGAGTAAGCCTTGGGCAGGCTTCTTTAATAATTCCTATCCTTGCTTTTGTGGACCGTGATCTGGCTTGGCACTATATCACACTATGTTGGAAACTTTATCTTCGAACTTATTTGCTTCCGCTTTATTTATCAAACTCGGTTTGTAATAACTTTTATTCGTACTCTGATGATGAAAAGTATCTGTGAACTTTATGTAATATGTGGCATGTATGTTGAATCCTGTACGATCTTGGTTGTTGTAAATCGTTTATCAAGACCCGTCGTGGTACTCGACGGACTACCGGGTTTATATGGGTTCAAGTATGACAGTGCGACCCCTTGCGGATTGCCATTGTACTTGTATTCTTATAAATTGGTCGGTTCTGTGACAGTGCCCACCCTCGGCATGTGTTCAATTGACGCTGAGCTCCTGGGTTCACCAAAAAACAATGAACTGAGCATACACATAACACAGAATACACAGAATACATGACATAATACATGAGCATACAGAATTTCACATAACAAATGACCACACCGACATACACATTCATTCAACATCCATACATACATAAGGTCCAACACATTCAACATCCAACATAGTCCAACACATTCAACATCCATACATAGTCCATACATATGCTTCATCAATCATCCAACATAGTCTAAACATAGTACAAGGTCCATACATAGTGCATTACATAAGGTCCAATGCATACATAGTCCATGCACAAAATATAGCATATGAAGTCTTTGGATCTTTTAGCTCGCTCCTTGTCTAATGCTCCATCATTTTCTCCTTGTCTCTCTTTTTTCCTATAGTAGTCCATTTTCACAACTTTTAGCGAATATTGAGCTAAGTTAGAAACCATTAATGAGACTACCTTCACATAGCTATTTGGTGTTTGCTAAAATCTGAGCCAAGTATCATGATTACCATATCAAAAGATGTACCTTAACATGGATGGCGAGTGTAACGCTTTCCCCTCCCAAATCTACGTCGTTTCTTGCCAGCCTCAACTGCCGCTAGGGGACGTCCCAAGAAGTGCTCAACCCGCTGCTGCCATCCTTCAGACTCCGTGTCTCCTGTCACTGGGAATCCTCAGATTTTGACTCCAAGGATCATGGCAACGTCCTCAAGAGTGACCGTCATCTCCCCGCATGGTAGGTTAAAGATGTGTGTCTCCGAACGCCACCGATCTATCAACACCATCAGCACCACTAGGTTGAAAGGTGGCGTGCCTCGACGACAAACACGAGCAACGGTAGCAAGGTTCACCAGCTTCAGGAGGGGCGTGTACCTCTTGTCGTAGACCATGGTCGTAGAGGCCTCATGTGTCATTGGCCTCAGCACATTCAAAACCTGCAAAAAAAAGACAAGCATAAAAAAGTATTAGTTCATGTCACTTTATAAAGGGCATGGACTATAGAGCAAAAGATGAACAATGCACTGTTTCATACGAATTATTGAATATACCTCTCCGTTCTCGATCCTCCGAGCCCGATGGTGCTCATCGAACCTTGGATCAAGAAGGGGGAACCAATCCATCCTGCAACATAAGGAATGCCAAAGCATTAGTATAAGTTAAAGCATGTATATGTGGTATGAAGTAACATAACAATAAAAAAACAAAAGTAAACCAATGCACTATTACACAAAGCAATTCAAGTAGCTAGCTTGGTGGATACCTGTTGTCTAAGTAGTTCAGGACATTTTCTCTTATTGTGGCCCGTCTTATGGCAACCAGAGCAATGGCTCTTTTGGGTGTCCTCTACAAAATGTGTCCCAACCTTACTCGTTGTTGATCTACCTTTCGTGGCTCGGTCCATGTCCATCCTGAACCGCTTCCGCCACCTATGTCCTCTACTCTTCTAAAGTAAACCAAGATCAACCACATACTTGGGGCCATCATAAGTAGGCCCTTGACTCTCGTCAAGAAATGGCTCGAACTGAGGATTCCAGGTGCTCATTAGGTTCCTCAAAGAGAACTCCACGGCCATACGGGGAGGGATCTCAGCGTCAACATGTCTAAGGCGACAGGCTGTAATCATGTGGGAGCAAGGCCTATGGTATATGGTCGGTTTTCCACACGTACACTTGTTCTCATTGATCACTACTTTATGTTTTCGAGCACCCCGGTCTTCACCACCAATGTTAGTTCCACCACCCTCTAGAATCTCATATCCATGGTTGATCGGATCGAAACATGAACCCTTCTGTCGTTTAGACTTTTTCTTTGAGAAAGCTAGTTCCTGAGATGCTAAAAGTGGCCAAGCTTTGCCTGCTGTCCTTAGAGACCTCGCATGCTTCTTCCTCGAAACGAACCAAGCATTCAACTTGTAGAAGGTGAATGAGGCAATAGCAGTCATAGGCAGACCACGACAACCTCTTAGAAGGCTATTGAACATCCCTGCCATGTTACTAGTCATGAAGCCCCATCTCCAACCTCCGGTGTCATATGCATGTGACCACTTATCCTTCGACACCATCAACTCGCTCAAGAATTGCCTGCCATCAACATTTGTGGCTAACTTCAGGGCATCTAGCTTGTCTTTGAATAATTGAACCTCTTGCTGCCTGCAAACCTCCTCAAATAATTTGAAGTTGTCCTTTGTGTGATCACGCCTTATAAGATTCTGAGCAAGGTGTCTGGTGCACCACCGGTGATGTATTTGGCCGTAACCAGGAATCTCTTGTTCTACGACATTTAGAATGCGAGCATGCCTGTCGGATATCACACAAACATCACATCCCAGACCAATTACCACTTGTCTTACTAGCCTGAGAAACCAACACCAACTATCCGTGTCCTCCTTCCGAACAATCGCAAAGGCCAATGGCACAAGCTGGTCTTCTACATCTGTTCCAATACAAACAAGCATTGTGCCTTCAAATTTCCCTATAAAAAAGGTCCCGTCAATTGAGACGACGGGCCTACAATGCTTGAATGCTTCGATGCTCTGCCCGAACGCCCAAAAGGCCCTTCCAAATACCTGGCTACCATTCCTTGTTTCACCCTCCTTAGGTAAATACTTGAAGTGCATCCCAGGATTTACAGCCCTCATTGCGTTCAACATTACAGGGAGGCGCTCATAAGCTTCTTCCCAATTTCCAAATATTATTTCCAGTGCACGCTACTTTGCCCTCCATGCTTTTCCATACTTGACATAGTAATTGTACCGTTGGAAGATGATCTCAACCAACGCGGACACCATAATGGTTGCCATATGCTTCACCACGGGGCATAACTGCCTTGCAATGAACCTAGAATTGAGCTGCAGATGGTTCTCTTCTGCCTCAGCAGTGGCACAAACATGTGGTTGCTTCATTGAGGTAATCTTCCATTTGCCTGCCTTCGTCTTCCTAGCACATACTCTCCAACCACACTGTTGTTCTTCACAAGCAACAGTGTACCTCTTCTCCTTGAATGAATTGATGACCCTAAAAGGTCGGTTGTGTATAATGGAGTACTCTTGCAACCATGTTTTCAACTCATCTATGGTAGCAAACAATATGCCCTTCCATATGATGAGGCAACCGCTAACATCAGGCACTATTGTATCACTTGGCCCACCATCAGCTACTGCCCTGTGACCATGGCTAAGGTCCTCAAAATCATTAACTAGTGGATCTCTCCAAGGCAAGACCCTAGACAATATCTATATTTCCCTAAATTTGAGACGACCAACAGGGCGATCGTCATCAGAGTCTTCGGCTATCTCCTCTACGAAGGATTCATCATCTCCAGCTATCTCCATGTCAAAACGGTTCGTAGCCCTAGCATCACCAAAGTCTTCTTCACCACTAAGATCATCTTTGTCGCTAAGCTCATCCTCAATAGAAAAGTCTTCGCTAGCGTCGTCCAAACCTTCTTCTGCATCACCAATTACATAATCATCATCCTCTTCATCACTATCATGATTGCCCTCACCATCGGCAACCGCATTCTCCTCCTCATCTCCACCGCCCTCAAACCAACCTCCATCACGCTCGAGCGATCCAAACACTTCACCACCATCGTAGCCTAGTTGTGTGACAAGTATTTCTTCTTCAGACAAAGGACCATAACCTATGTGAGCGGGGGAAGATGGGCATGCTTCGAAGTTATCATTTCCTAAGCCGGACTCCTTACTTACTACTAAATTCAAAGATCGCACTTCTGAGGCCAATACGACTGCCTTGTAATCATTCCATTCAGACTCGCTTGTAATTTTGAGCAACCGCTTGATCCGAGGACTCTTCGATGACCCAACATCTATGACACCTTCAAACTGAACATGCACGTCTCCTTCATTCTAGCCTCACTTAACCTTCACTCGCTCCACTAACTGGGTCAAAGATGGTGTTTCAGAAAAAATTAACAACTCCTCACACATGTCCAGAAATTCCAAACTATCATCTCTTGTCCTAACAATACGGCCTCCATGATGCAACCTCACTAATTTATCCATCTACAGCCATCACACAACAAGTAGTGTCATATATCAATATATCATGCGAGTTTCAATCCAATAAGTAGAAACTAAAATATGTCATTTCATCTTTTTCAACCCCAACAACATAATCATTTCTAGTCATAAAAAATTGAAATCTAATGACCAACAAATAACAAAAATACATACTAACCCTAATGACCAACAAATAACTAACCCTAATGACATCTACAATAAACAAAGAACCCTAATGGCCAAAATAACTAGAAACCAAACTAACCTAACATGTTCAGCACATAAAACAGTTAAACAACAATGCACTCAATCAACCTAAGCCATACATTTTACAAATGCAAATACACATATACCAAAACACCATACACCCATGATTCCACATGATTAGAGACAATGCAAGCACATCTACGTGGATAGATTGGAGGAGGGGAGGGACCATTACCTCGAGGAAGCTTCGGGAGACGAGATCCGGGCACCTAGGGTCGCATTTGGGGGTTAGGGTTTCGTGGGGGCCGTGGGGGGAGACGAACAGAGAGCCGACACTTTCAGAATGGAGGGAGGAAGAATAAGGGGGCCGCGGCGCGGCTTCAAGAGCCCAGACCTCGGCGTTGAGTCGGGCCGCGCCGAGTCTGGTGGCTCGGCGTTAAGTGACCCCGCGCCGAGCTATTGGGCCATGAAGCATTGTTGGGCTGCCTGGGCCGTGCACCGGATGGTGCCAATATCTCGGCGTGTAGTCCCACCGCGCCGAGGTTGGGCCTGTGGCGTTGGCTGACATAACGCCGACGTGTCGGACCCCATGCGCCACCATGTCGCCGTCGACCGGGGTTGTCCGTGACGTGGCAAGACCTTAGCGCCGTGTCAGTCGACGCCGACTCTCATACCTTGGCGTCATATTCTAAGACGCCTAAAAAATGGTCTATTTTCAGCAAACGTTTTGGTATAGGTCTTTTTGTAAAAAATGTTTTCAAAATGGACCAAAATGCAAAAATTTCACGGCGGCGAGAAAGGAGCGGCCTTTGGAATGGCCAGTATGGGATCCCATCTTAACCACCTTGTGATCTTTGGGGGTCATTCTACCATTGTTGAACATGGAAAAATAGTACACACGAATGGAATTGTTATGTCGGCTTCAGGCCGCTGCATGTGTGCCGCTGAGGGTTCGTGTGGGGTCATGCAGAACCACTAGATTTACAAAATTATTACATCATTACATGGTTTCTGTTTCAGAGATATACAGACGCCGCACCACCAGATTCAGAAAATTACATACAACTGAAATAATAAAACCGGCAAATCCATTACAAGTCGAAACTAGGACGTCGTTGTGCTGCATGCGGCTATTTTACATTTCACCACTGGACTGTAATCCCATTCGGTTTCCGTTCGCCACCGGGTCGATTTTGGCCTTCGATGATCTCAGTAGCAAGACGACGACGAAACTAAAACGAGCCAAGATGCATGCCAGATCAGCGGTAAATTTAGAAAAGGAGGAATATCACCAACAGCATGCTCCCACCAAGAAACTAGAAAAGTCCAGTGAGTTGAAGAACGAAATGAAGACGTACGCATACGGAATACACCGATACACGGAACGGAACCACGGGGCCGGGGTCTAGGCGGTTCGTTCACCGGGCTGCAGGGCAAGCCTCTCCCTGGCGTCCACGAGCGCCTCCTCCAGGTCGCCCAACACGGCCTCCAACCGCTTCCGCTCCTTCTTGACGTCGCTGGCATTGGCCCGCAGCCTCCTCCGGACGGCGCCGGCGCCCTCCCTGGTGTACGTGTACCTCGCGCCGGGATCATCGTCTGCCGCAGGAACCGGCACGCCGACGACAGGAACAGGAGCGGCCCGCGGCGGCGCCCTCCGTGGAGCGCGCCGCTTGCCACGGTACGCCGCGGCGATCTGGTCCTGGAGGGTTTCGCGCTTGGAGGCCAGACGGGACAGCGTCCGCTGCACGTCGTCCAGCACGTACTCGATGTCCTCCGCGCGGGCATCCGGCGGGAGCCCGAGGAGCAAGCCCCTGACGACGTCGGCGCGCATGGGCATGGGCGCGCGTGGCTGCGATGCTGCTGCCTCCGCCTTCGCTGCCGCCGCCGCCATGGTAGCGAGTGAGTGGTACGCGATCGCGAGTTCGCGCTTGTGCGTGCGTGGCGTAGCAACTGCTGGCAACAGGAAAGTGCGGCGTCTGTGTTGGGTGAACTTGGTGGTATGTTCATCCGGTGATAAATAGACGGGACGGGACATCGAGTGGGAGTAGATGTTGTTGTACGTAGGCGATGGCTGATGATGCGGCGGTTATGCGTGAGTACGTGCACTGTCGATGTGGGAACTGGGAACGCCATGGGGCTGGGGCTGCGTGCATGCATGCTGCAATCTTACGACGAGAGGGCGTCTGATCGTGTACTCTTGGTTGCTTAATGGTTTGACTGACAGATCCACTGATTCGTTGCATGCACGGTGACGACCCTGGCGCTGCTCATTACTCGTATCGTACGATACAAATATAATTTAAGTGCATCTGCGTGCATTACTGTGTTTCATCTCTGTCGCTCACCTTGTGCCATGCGTGCGTCTGCGTGCATTACTCGTACAAATTTAAGCTAGCATGTCTCTATCGCGGACAAGGTTTCCACTTGGGTAGATAGATTCGTTTCAGATCATAAGTCGTTTTGGTTTCTCTAGTACTTTTGTTATGTATATGTAGACATAGCATATATTTAATTAGGTGCATATACATAACAAAAGCTACGTAGTTAGAATAGCCAAAACGACTTATACTCCGAAATAATTTGGAACTCCTATGGATGATCGTGTGTGGCATGCGAGTTCTGTAATTTTGGAAACAGTGGGACACATGGTGCTGTGCTTCTGTCAGGAACCATGGGTTTTGGGCACTATGTAAAAAATGATTTTTAGCAATGGGTCGAATTTTTTTGTAGGGGCGGCTGGTGATACGAGCCGCCTCTACAAATGGGTCTGATTTGTAGGGGCGGCTCACTCACCAGCCGCCCCCGGTGTTTTTATTTGTAGGGGCGGCTGGTGATTGAGCCGCCCTACAAATGGCCCCCCGTATAAATAGCTCCGATTTGTAGGAGCGGCTCAATCACCAGCCGCCCCTACAAATGGCCCCCGTATAAATAGCTCTGATTTGTAGGGGCGGCTCAATCATCAGCCGCCCCTACAAATGACCCACATATAAAACAACTGCAGCACCTTCTTCCTCCTCGGGTCATTCACTCTAACCCGTGAAAGAAAGGTGGGGAGGCCTTGTGCACCTCCCAAAAATTGCTTTACAAGGGGGTGAAGGTTTTGGTCTCAAATCCTTTGGTGGAGAGGTTGTAAAAGGTAAGAAATGCTATTCCACACTTTTTTTTAGTTTTAATGGTTGGTTTGTGAGTAATTAAAGTTTTGTTTTTCTCTCTCTTCTATGGTGCTTGAGCTACTTATGAAGCAAATTAGACCCAAGTTTCAAATGTACTAGGGTAAATTAGAGAGGGAAACAAGATCATACCCTTATTTGGTCCATATTTTTTATTTTAATGAACAATTAGTTAGTTTTATGCATGTTTCATGTGCATGTAGATCTAGATCTAGGGTTTGGTTTTTTTATTAATTTTATTTTTGTAATTTTGGACTAAGGTTTGTATGAAATATATTGGGTAAAGTATAATTGTTGCTAATTGTTGTCTTTAAAATTGTTTATTATAATCAATAAATATGTATTTTAATTAATTATGGATAAATGGGCCATTAATTAATTTTCCTCTACCATGGTGTGTTTGTATGCTTCATGTAATTATATTAGATTTATATTCATATATATCTGAAGTATATACAATTATTCTCAAGTAATTATTAATTTGATTCATTTTTATATATATCTGAAAAAGTAGTGCTTTAATGTTTGTTTTGTTGTTGTAGTAAAAGATGGAGTATAGGAACTCTTGGATGTATGGTTCGTTAAGGTTCAAAGCAGGTTTCCGTGAAGAGGTGGATAAATTTATTGAAGCCGCAAAGAAGCATGCAACGACATTGAAAGAGAATAAGGATACAATTATTTGTCCCTGTAAAGATTGCAAGAACCGTATGGCATGGACAGACGTGACTATCATCAGATCATATTTAATTATACGAGGATTTGTTGAGGACTACACAGTGTGGATTTATCATGGTGAAACGGTTATTGTTAACGATGAGGATGAGGAGGAATACGATGACGAAACCATAGAATCCCTGTCCCAATATTCAGCAGAGCTTGATGCACGAATGGATTTCGAGTTTGACAATGAACAAGGTGGTGATGCTGGTGGTTGGGATGGTAACGACGAAGGTGGTGCCAATAATAATGGTGGAGCACGTGTCGGGGATGAAGATGATTTGGAGGACATGATTCGAGCCCTTGGACCAGAGATTTTACTAAATAGTCCGAAAGGTCTAGAAAATTTAGAAAGGGTGACAAAAGCATCGAAGGAGACTGTGTAGGGTGTTGAAAAGGGCTGTCCGACACATTGGATATTGCTATGTTTTGTGCTTGAGCTACTCATCCTGAAGGCTAAGTACGGTTGGTCAGACTGTAGTTTCAATGATCTATTGCATCTCCTATCATGGGTGCTGCTACAACCAAACTCAGTTCCCACCAACACATACCAAGCGAAGAAGGTCATAAGTCCATTGACAATGGGGGTTGAAAAAATCCATGCATGCCCCAACCACTGTATACTTTTTCTTGGCGAAACGTTCAAGTCACTAGATAAATGTCCCTGGTGTGGGGCCAGCCGGTACAAGAACAATGACCTTTACGGTGGGGACGAAGCCTCCATGGGAAAAAAGAGGAATAAGAAGGGTACAAAAAAGGTGGTACAAGAATCTTAGCCCCCAGAGGACACTCTATTAGGCAACGATGCAAAGCAGAGAAAAATTCATGCCTTGGTAATGTGGTACCTGCCAGTGACCGACCGCTTGAGACGTATCTTCCTAAACGCTAAAGAAGCCACACTCATGACATGGTGGGATGATGAGCACAAGGTGGATGATGATAAGATTACACACCCGGCTGATTGTAGTCAGTGGTAAAGGTTTGATGAGAAGCGCAAAGAATTCAGCGATGACCCAAGGAATGTACGGTTTGGCTTGAGCACCAATGGAATGAATCCCTTCAATGAGAGGATGAGCGACCACAGCACATGGCTAGTGATCTTGACCATGTACAACATCCCAACATGGTTGTGTCAGAAGAGAAAGTACCTTCTCCTCACTATTCTTATTTCTGGCCCTAAACAACCCGGCATTGATATTGACGTATTCCTTGAGCCTTTGATGCAAGAAATGGAGAGGCTATGGAGGCATGGGGAGTAGATGTACGATGCATTCCGAAAAGAGGACTTCATATGTAGAGCAATAATTTTTGTTACTACCAATGATTACCCCACGTTGTTTGCTTTGTCTGGATAGATCAAAGGGAAGACGTGATGCTTGGTTTGATTGGATGGTACTACTTAGGTGTACCTGGATGCATCCAAGAAGATAGTTTACCTAAGGAACCGACGCTTCTTAAAGACAAGTCACAAGTACCACAGCAAATTGTTCTTTAGATTTTATGACAACGCTCCAGAGATTGAACCCCTCCGGAGAGACGTCATAACAGAGAACACGTGTACAAAATGGTGAAAACATACGCATCGTCTATGGAAAGAAGAATCCAGATGGGACAAACAGAGATAGAAGCACACCTCCTGTCGAAGGCATACCTTTCAAGAAACAATCGATCTTCTTTTAGTATCTGCCTTATTGGCCAGACTTGGAGGTCCCCCATGCCATTGATGCTATGCACGTGTAGAAGAATGTCTTTGAGAGTCTCATTGCTACCTTGATGGACATAGGCAAGTCAAAGGATGGTCTAAAAGCACGGAAAGACATGGTGCAGCTAAACATGATGCCACAGCTTCATCCGGTACTTGAGGCTAATGAAAAATACACTTTGCCCGCGGCGTGCTTCAACCTAACACCAGACGAGAAGAGAGCAATATGCACTTTCCTGAGGGGGATCAAAGTCCCGACTGGGTTTTCAGCAAATGTGAAGAAGCTAGTGTCGATGAAGGACTTGTCAATAACACACTACAAGGCTCACGATTGCCATGTGATGCTGATAGTGTTTCTACCTATTGCATTCAGGGCTATAAAGCCAGAGTTCTTGAAAATGGCCATCACCCGCATGTGCTACATCTTTTCGAAGATCTCATAGAAGACGATTGACAAGCAAGAGCTGAGTGACCTATATGAATTTGTGGTGGAGACACAAAATCAACTGGAGATGTGTTTACCTCCTACTTTTTTGATATAATGCCACATCTCATGATTCACATGGTTCATCAGATACAGGCGCTGGGCCCTTGCTACTTGCATGAAATGTGGTCCTACGAGCGGTTCATGTCGATTCTAAGTCGATACGTGCATAATCGAGCATACCCAGAGGGCTCCATGATAGAGGGTTACAGTACTGAAGAAGTCGTTTAGTGTTGTCAAGAGTACCTAAAAGTACAGAAAGGGATTGGTAAACCCGATTCTCATCACAAGGGTAGGCTAGCTGGGAAGGGCACCAGTGGTAGAAAAGTGTTCATCGACCATGATTACAAAGAGGTGAGTCAGGTGCATTACAGTGTCTTGTAGAGTACACAACTGATGCAACTGTACATTGATGAACACTTGGCTATCATTATGGCGAAGAGAAATAACCGTTCGGATGATTGGGTCATGAAACAACACAAGCAACGACTAACTACATGGTTGAAGGACCAAAACATACCGCTTGGAGAAACCATAGACTCCATTACCATCAGTAGGTTAGCGGAGGGGCCATCGAGACAAGTGACATCTTGGAATGCTTATGACATCAATGGGTATACGTACTATACCCACGCAAAGGATAGTAAATATGTGAACCAAAACAACGGCGTTCAAATAGAGGCCCTCGATGGATTGGGGCGAAAGATCCAATACTTTGGCATCATTGAAGAGATATGGGAACTTGACTATGGAAGGGATATAACGGTGGCCCTGTTTTGATGCCGCTGGACCAAACAACACCAACTGAACAAGATCGGATTAAGAGTCCTGGACCTCGAGAATCTAGGCTACCAAGATGACCCTTGGGTGCTCGCTTCACGTGTCGCACAAGTTTTCTATATGTCTGACCCACAAAGTAACCTCCCCCCGAAGAAGAAGACAAAGCACGTGGTTGCCTCTGGGAAACATCACATTATTGGAGTTGATGGCATGGATGATGTTGAAGCTTACAATAACTACGATGAGATGCCGCTATTCACAGACTTTCCTAAGAAGATCAGTGTTGTGGAAAGAACCTCCCCAATGACATATTGCCATGGGAACGAAAAGATGTTAAGAGGAAAGTCGTTACAACGGGCTAGCTAGTTGTTGAACGTGGAGTGTTTATGTAAATGTGTGTTTGTAAGACTTCATTTATGGATGCATGTGAGACTATATATTTATGTACATGTGTAAGACTACATATTTTTGTATGTGTGTGAGACTACATTTATGCCTGTGTGTGAGACTACCCTTTGCAACATCCAGATGACTCTATTTGAACATCCACTCTATTACTACTAAAACTTTATGAAATCACTTAACACTTTATGAAATGAAGAAATGACCACAATAAAAGTAGGAGATCTTCACGAGTTATAGATAGTGATGAGTTCAACAACTTTTATGTTCACGACTTTTATTGTTGAAATCATTTAAGGTTTCAAAATCTTGTTTGAAGTTGCCAATTATTAAAATTCAAAATTTTAACTGTTCAAATTTGGTCAAATGAAAATATGATCGAAATAAAAGTTGTACATATTGATGAGTTCTACAACTTTGGTATTCATGAGTTTTTCATCTGAAATCATTTACTCTTTCAAAATATTGTTTCAAGTTGAAATTGTTTGAATTTCAAAATTTGAATCGTTCAAACAAAGTCACATGACAAGATGACCAAAATAAAAGTTGTACATGTTGATGAGTTATACAACTTTTATGTTTACAACATTTTCATTTTATTTCATTTAATGTCATAAAATTGTAGTCGAAGTTTTAAAATTTAAATTTTTAATTTTTGTTTTTTTGTTTTCTATATTGTTTTGAGTACAATTGTTTATATATATATATATTTCTTGATATATAGAATAATACAAAATATTATATTTGTGCATATACACCATTGTTTTTATATTACTTTTATTTTGGTCACAATTGTTTTATATATACACAATTGTTTTTATAATACAGAACTAACAATTAAAAAAAATAAAAATATATTTCTAGGGGCGGTTGGATCAGGAACCGCCCCTACAAATGCATTTGTAGGGGCGGCTGGATCAGGAACCACCCCTACAAATGCATTTGTAGGGGCGACTAGATCAGGAATCGCCCCTACAAATCATCCCATCTATAAAACCGAGGGCGCACAGGTGTTGTCTTCATTTGGGCGCTCTCTTCTCCTCCGTCGCCGTCAGGCTGCCACGCCGACGCCGGCCCACGCCCCTTCCCCGCCGACGCCGTCACGCGCCTCTTCCCCGCACCCGCGCGCCCCATCTCCACGCCACCTCCCTGCACCCGCGCCCCCTCCCACGCACCCGCCCTAGGGTTTCCAGAGGAGCGGCGACGCCGCCGGCGAGCGAGGAGCCTTAGCATCCAATGGTCCCACACCCGGCCCCCGGCGCCCGCCCCCGCACGCCAACGACGTAGGCTCCTAGCGCCTTGCGCCCGACCCCCGGCGTCCCGCCCCCTCACGCCGACGACGTGGCTCCCGATGCCCCGCTCCCGTTCACCTTGCCTGCCCCAGGACTGGATTCGGTCGACTGAACACGGCCTTGCCGATCGCCGCCGCCCTTCTCCCAACTGCCCAGGTCTTAAAGCTTTACATGTTTCCCAATATTAATTAGAATTTCTTCTAAATCTTTATGCAAATCTTCTTTAAATTGTCTTAAAGCTTTGTCCCATGGGTCAGATTGCCAATCTATGAAGTACACGTATACGTACATATTAGCCTGCTGACTCCTTGTTGGAGTTTTAGGAGAACTTAGCAACACCGTATACATACTTGTGCATGATATATGTTGCTAGTAGCACTTATACTTGAAGTATACATAGTTGGCATTGGCTTTTGCATATTATATAATCAAGAATTATAGTTTGCACTATGAATACCAATTTAGCCAATTTAATATGCCTACTATCATTATGCTAGCAACACCAACATGAGAATTCATGTTACTTGTCACGTAATTATTAGAAGCATATAACACATTTGCAGGTTGTACCATAGGCTTGTTATAGTAATATTACAGTGCAGCACCTCGGTACTCTTCTATGGTCAAATCGAACTCTTGATTGATCCATGCTGATCTTCACAATAGTAGTAGTAATACGCAGCACGACATTAAGCAATAACACAAGTGACACAAGAGAGATCCACATCCACCAGGGGGCAGCGGCAATGCCAATTGCCAATTGCCAATGCATGAGACCATATATTGCCATATTCCCTGCCTGGTGTTTTTATTTATTATTTATCTATTTATTTATTGTGCTGCTTACTCAAAGTATACTATTTATATTTAGCCCAATGATCCTATTTGCAAACTTTGCGGGACAGACCACGAGAGCCGGGGCTGTGTGTGTTGCCGTGCGTGGTGTATTCTTGTCTTGGATTCCAGACTCCCGTGATGATGGGAGCCAGGGCTCAGGGGCTGGGTTGCGTTTCATCATCAAACCAAAGATCCGATCCCTAGCATGCCGTCCCTCAACCTCTCTATCTCCGTCTCCGTCTCCTATCCGCCCCCAAATTAAATCCTCCTGCTGTCATGCTCGCCTTTTCTATTCCTTGGCTGCCGATGCATGATGCTTCCTTTCTTTCTTTCTTCCCTATCTCTTGGCATTGTTGATGTTGCGTGGAATGGAAACTTTCATCTCCCTCCCCATCTCTCTATTGACTCCAAACCTAACGACCTATCAATTATCATCCATGCATGCCTCTGCTCTGCTTGCTTCTTCCAATCCTGTGCCTTTCACTCTTTTGGTGGCTGGAGATTGCTTTGCCTTCTGGGTTCCTTCAAAATAAAACTGGGCTTTCAGACTCTTAGGTCAAAATGAAAACTTTTGGTCACCACTGTAGCTTGCTGCTGGGTTACTAGATCAGGCCAAAACTCTATGGTTACTGCTGCACCTTGCTGACTGTGTATCTATACGCGCGTGCTACTTTCTAAATCCTAGTCAATGGGAGGAGCTCATGGCTCAGAAGACTTCACCAGAGGCATTGGAGCTCAGTGCCCATAACACCGAGCTGGCGAAGAGGAACAAACACCACCATCATCTAGGCCCCAGTGGCTACTATGCCAAGGAAGAATAGTTTAGGAAGATGGATGTAGAGGCCGCAGCTGCTGGGAATATCGATGTGATGAATTTGAAGGTACGCTCAAGGAACTGGATATATGCGAGGAGTACAGAATCATCCGGCAGTAATCTTAAGTTTGATAAGCCGGAGACCCAAGAGGCGGTATTAAGGATACTGAAATATGCTGAAGACAAGGAGAAGGGCTCATTCAATCCTTCCAGAGAGAGGGACGAGCTTAGCCTTGGCTTGGGAAACAAGGAGCACACAGGCCGCACAAGGGGGGTAGGGAAAAGGATGACCTGGAAGCAAGGATTCGAAGAGGACAGACACATGTACAAGAAACATGGCCGAGACTGGGAGACTAGTCTTGAGCTCCAAGTGAAGGCTCTAGTTGCGAAGGCGCTAGAGGACCAAGGACTGTCTATGGAGCCATGAATATTAGTGACGCTGCCAGGAGAACTGGCATTAGTTGGTAGCCCTCCGAAAGTTCCTAGCGGCCAAGGTTCCACTGCAGCCACAACCCTAGTCGATCGCATACGGGAACCAACTAGTTGCACCTTGGTGTTTCTCAGCGGCCGGCAGAACACTGTGATGGAGGTGGCAACGGGTGTGGCACATCCTCCTGGTGGCTTACACCACAATAATAAGATACCGCTGGACTACACTAGGGTCGAGGTGCATACAGTGAAGCCCGAGTTCATGTAGTGGAGGATAGACTACGCAACTCCTGAGGGGCTGGTGTTACTCAGAGATGTTGTGGGGCAGTTCATCCTCTGGCACAAACAGGACATTATATTGACTGCTTCTTCGCCGCCTCCCCCTCTCCCAAATTTGGAGCGAGTTGTTGAGCTCGGGAAGATATTTTCACCGTGTCGTGGTCCCCACATTCCTGAGATGCCACATTCTTCCCCGCCTCCTAGCGAGCATGTGCCTGATGAGATGCCACAACCTTCTCTAGCTCATATCGAGCAACTGCATCATGAGATACCACAGTCTTCTCAACAAGCACAGCCGATACATGAACAACGAGTGCCTCCTGAAGAAGCTGCAGCACAAGAAGATGAGGACGTGCCTAAATGGGAACTTCAAAAGAAGCATCCAATCACCATAAGGCTAGTTTATGTTCCGATCAAAGACGTCTCCTCGGTGTCCAAGTGGTATTCCCATGACCAGTTGAAGCCTGAGAACCAAGTTAAAAAAGTCCCATCACGGGGTTCTAAGGAGGCCGTCACTAGCAAACTCCACCAAATTGCAAAGCAGTATCCAAATGTTGATGCCATCAAATGGTCAAAGGATTGCCCGAAAACATATGAAAGAGGCAAGCCCTTCCTACCAAACTGGGACATCCAGCGCCTACCACTTGGAATGAGAAGGTTCCATGATTGATACTTGCGTGTTCTCCCAACGAGCATAGATACCATACAAGCATGCTTCCCCACCGGAACATTTGGAAGCCCAGCCGAGAAAATTGTCTTTGACTTCAATGACATGCAAACATGCTTTCACCTGGGAGAAATGGAGATGAATCTAATTCGCACATGGTGCCTGTAAGTCCTTATCCTCCTGATATGATATGAATGTAATCTTTGAATTTTGTTGTAACTAACCCATGCCATGATTTGTAGAATGCAAGTGCACATTGTCAAACAAATGCCAAGTGTGAAAGTCAGGTATGTAGACCCTCAAGCTATAGCCCAAACAAATTTTAATTACCCTAAACGGTGGACACTGGATGCCAAAGAGCTAGCTGCTGCAAAGACTCTTCGGGAGAAAGAGCACATCTGTACGACAAAACTAAGGGAAGAGTCCCTTAAGGATGTGGCATACATTGCCCTGGCTTTCAAAAATCTCCAACAACACTCTACTATATGGCTACCATACAACTTTGAGTAAGTTCAACTCTATACTCAAAGCTTTGTTTGATATATTTTATTCAATGCAAAAGAGCCTATCTAGTTCTATGATTAAATCCATGCAGCAACCACTGGATTTGTATAGCCGTCGATGTTGGGAGGAGCATGGCATGGGTCTTTGATTCATTAGATAAGGACACGGTGACATACAAAGACTTCATATCGATTCTCAAGGCGTATACATATCGACAATCCTCATTAGCTTATATGTTACTTGTAACGTTCACTTTTGGATACTAACAAGTTGTATTTGCTAAAATAATTCGAACAGGGCATTTAGGTTCTATGTCACTAATCATCATGGAAGGCATGATCCAGCAAGGAAGGAAAAGCTGGCTATAAAAACACTATGTGCGGTAAATGTAACTTACTTCTTCAGTACTCCGTTACATGGCTGTCAAAAGCATTACTTAACATTTTCATATGCAAAACACATAGTGCCCCAAGTAGAAGCCTGGGAGTGTACATTGTGGATATTATATATGTTCTATGATGAGTAACACTGGTGCCTATAGGAGACACCCCTTAAGGGTAAGTTTGAACCTCTTCACCCATAGTATAAAAACTTCGTACATGATATGAAATACTAAACCGAAACTTGTTCTCTTGTAGTGGAGAGAAGAGAAAGGAATGAAAAGAGACCCATACAAGGATGACCAACTCTTAGAGTTCATCGGTGGCCTTTTTAACTTCATATTGGACTAGATTGTAC
This sequence comes from Miscanthus floridulus, assembly GCF_019320115.1. Classification (NCBI taxonomy): domain Eukaryota; kingdom Viridiplantae; phylum Streptophyta; class Magnoliopsida; order Poales; family Poaceae; genus Miscanthus; species Miscanthus floridulus. Next base: position 52,052,100 of record NC_089597.1, read on the forward strand.
ACGTTAGAGGCGCCTACCATGACCGAGAGTTTGAGTTAGGTACAAATCCTCAGTACCAACACCTTCAGGAGACTAAAAGGCTAGCTCTAGGACGTTGATAACAATGTGTATGGAATTTGTATATTTAATGATGGATTGTATATATTCTTGTGAATTGGACTTGTAATTCTAGTTTATAGAATACTCTTGTGCTTGTAGTTGCGGTCGTGGGGCGTTCGGCAATGCAAATGCGGTTCGGAACGTTGGTCGCGGGGTGTTCGGCAATGCGAACGTGGTTCGAAATGTTGGTCGCGGGGCGTTCGGCAACGCGAATGCGGTTCAGAACGTTGGTCGCCGGGCATTCGGCAACGCGATTTTGAATTGTAAATTTGAATTTTTTTTTGGTAGGAAAACGTACTATAGAGGCAGTTCTAGATTGAACCACCCCTACAAATACCTGTTTGTAGGGGTGGCTGGTACTATAGCCGCCCCTACAAATCGATTTGTAAGGGCGGCTGGTAATACAAGCCGCCCCTACAAATCGATTTGTAGGGGCGGCTGGAAACACCAGCCACCCCTATAAACCGATTTATAGGGGCGGCCTGGGAACCGCCCCTACAAATGCATGATTTGTAGAGACCCTTGTGTAGGGGTGGCTGGGCAAACTGCCCCTACAAATGGTTACAAGCCGCCCCTAAAAATCGATTCTGTAGTAGTGGGGCTGAGCCAGCTAATGAGTTGGAGGAGCAAATGGGCTCCAGCACCCAAGAAGGAAGTCACATGAGATGCAACGTGATACAAATACAGAAGCATGCCAAGGCGATGAACTGTCGAAGGACCAGGACTCTGAACTGGTGGCGAGCGTGAGCTCGAGGCGAGTCTGCGGACTCGATCTACCCCTTCTCCTCTCTTCTTCCTCCTCCCAACTACCAGTTCATGTATCCAGAATATTCTAGTGTGTTCTAGAGACGCGATTTGTGTTACTGTATTTGATTTGTGAGTTGGATTCGATGGAGGTCGGTGAAAACTTCTTCCAAGTATTACCAGAATAATTGGGTTAAGCCGAACTGATCAAGTGGATGATTATTTAGTTTACCCTAATTAATTGGGTAGTTCCTCAAAATATTGATCATAAAAACATCAATTAATTAGAACAAGTTCAAGATATAAAATGATACATCTCTGGATCCCTACTAATTTTAGGCACAATAAATATATGAAACCTTACATCCAAGGAGCTCGACCAAGATGCACTACTACATAAATGTTTTGTAGGGGCGGCTGAAGACCATTTGTAGGGGCGGTTTGGCCAGCCGCCCCTACCAAACCATCTCTACAAATCATGCATTTGTAGGGCCGGTTCCCAGGCCGCCCCTACAAATCAATTTGTAGGCGTGGTTGTAGTACTAGCTATCCCTATAATACCTGTTTGTAGGGACAGTTCAGTCTAGAACCACCCCTACAGTACGTTTACCTACCAAAAAAATTCAAATTCGACCAGAACACTATTTGTTTCCCTGTATTCCATCCAGCGTTCGTGTTGCCGAACGCCCCGTGACCAACGTGAGCGAGGAAAGCGAGATAATCCCGCCGAACGCCCCACGATCAATGTTCCGAACCGCGATCGCTCAAGAGTATTATATAAACTACAAGCACAAGAGTATTATATAAACTATAATTACAAGTCCAATTCATAAGAATATATACAACCCATCATTAAATAGACATAATTCACAAGGTAAAACAAATGTCAAATTCCATACACATTGTTATTAACATCCTAGAGATAGCCTTTTAGTCTCACAAAGGTGTTGGTACTGAGGATTTCTACCTAAGTCAGACTCTTGGTCATAGTAGGTGCCTTTGACGTGTATAATCTGGTCCAATATGAAGTTGCAAAGGTCGCCAATGAGCTCTAAGAGTTGGTCATCCTTGTATGGGTCTCTTTTCGTTTCTTTCTCTTCTTTCCACTACAAGAGAACAAGTTTCGGTTTAGTATTTCATACCATGTATGAAGTTTTTATACTATGGGTGAAGAGGTTCAAACTTACCCTTAAGGGTTGTCTCATGTAGGCACCGGTGTTACTCATCATAGAACATACATAGTATCCACAATGTACACTCCCAGGCTTCTGCTTGGGGCACTATGTGTTTTGCATATGAAAATGTTAAGTAATGCTTTTGACAGCCATGTAATGGAGTACTAAAGAAGTAACTTACACTTACCGCACATAGTGTTTTTATAGCTAGCTTTTCCTTCCTCGCTGGATCATGCCTTTCGTGATGTTTAGTGACATTGAACCTAAATGCCCTATTCAAATTATTTTAGCATATACAACTTATTAGTATCCAAAAGTGAACGTTACAAGTATGTATACAAACTTATAAGCTAATGAGGATTGTCTATATGTATACGTCTTGAGAATCGATATGAAGTCTTTGTATGTCACCGGGTCCCTATCTATTGAATCAAAGACCCATGCCATGCTCCTCCCGACATCGATGCCTATACAAATCTAGTGGTTGCTGCATGGATTTAATCATAGAACTAGATAAGCTCTTTTGCATCGAATAAAATATATCAAACAAAGCTTTAAGTATAGAGTTGAACTTACTCGAAGTTGTATGGTATCCATATAGTAGAGTGTTGTTTGAGAATTTTGAAAGCCAGGGCAATGTATGCCGCAACCTTAAGGGACTCTTCCCTTAGTTTTGTCGTATGTATGTGCTCTTTCTCCCGAAGAGTCTTTCCAGCAGCTAGCTCTTTGGCATCCAGTTTCCACTGTTTAGGGTAATTAAAATTTGTTTGTGCTATAGCTTGAGGGTCTATATACCCGGCTTTCACACTTGGTATTTGTTTGACAATGTGCACTTGCATTCTACAAATCATGGCGTGGGTTAGTTACAACAAAATTTAAAGATTACATTCATATCATATTGGGAGGACAAGGACTTACAGGCACCACGTGTGAATTAGATTCATCTCCATTGCTCTGAGGTGAAAGCATGTCTACATGTCATTGAAGTCAAAGACAATTTTCCCAGCTGGGCTTCTAAATGTGCTGGTGGGGAAGCATGCTTGTACGAGGTATATGCTCGTTGGGAGAACACACAAGTACCAATCATGGAACCTTCTCATTCCAAGTGGTAGGCGCTGGATATCCCAGTTTGGTAGGAAGGGCTTGCCTCTTTCATATGTTTCTGGGCAATTCTTTGACCATTTCATGGCATCAACATTTGGATACTGCTTTGCTGTTTGGTGGAGTTTGCTAGTGATGGCCTCCTTAGAACCCCATGATGTGACTTTTTTAACTTGGTTCTTAGGCTTGAACCGGTCATGGGAATACCACTTGTGCACCGATGAGACGTCTTTCATTGGAACATAAACTAGTCTTATGGTGATTGGATGCTTCTTTCAAAGTTCCCATTCAGGCACGTCCTCGTCTTCTTTTGTATCACCTTCTTCAGGAGGCACTCATTGTTCATGTATCGGCTATGTTTGTTGAGAAGACTGTGGTATCTCATCATGCACTTGCTTGGTACGAGCTGGAGAATGTTGTGGCTTATCAGGCACATGCTCGCTAGGAGGCGGGGAAGAATGTGGCATCTCAGGAATATGGTGGTCACGAGACGGTGAAAATATCTCCCCAACCATAGCAACTCACTCCAAATTTGGGAGAGGGGATGCGGCGAAGAAGCAGTCGATATAATGTCCCATTTGTGCCAGAGGATGAACTACCCCATAACATCTCCGAGTAACACCAGCCTCTCGGGAGTTGCATAGTCTATCCTCCACTGCATGAACTCGGGCTTCACGGTATGCACCTCGACCCTAGTGTAGTCCGGTGATATCTTTTATTGTGGTATAAGCCACTGGGAGGATATGCCACACCCGTTGCCACCTCCATCATAATGTTATGCCGGCCATTGAGAAACACCAAGGTGCAACTAGTTGGTTCCCATATGCGATCGACGGGGGCTGTGGCTGCAGTGGAACCTTGGCTGCTAGGAACTTTCAGAGGGCTACCAACTAATGCCAGTTCTCCTAGTGGCGTCATTAATATCCGTGGCTCCGTAGACAGTCCTTGCTCCTCCAGTGCCTTCGCAACTAGAGCCTTCACTTGGAGCTCAAGATTAGTCTCCTAGCCTCTGCCATGTTTCTTGTACATGTGCCTGTCCTCTTCGAATCCTTGCTTCTAGGACAACCTTTTCCCTAGCCCCCTGGTGTGGCCTGTGTGCTCCTTGTTTCCCAAGCCAAGGCTAAGCTCGTCCCTCTCTCTAGAAGGATTGAATGAGCCCTTCTCCTTGTCTTCAGCATATTTTAGTATCCTTGATACTGCCTCTTGGGTCTCCATCTTATCAAACTTAAGATTACCATCGGATGATTCTGTACTCCTCGCATATATCCAATTCCTTGAGCGTACCTTCAAATTCGTCACATCGATATTCCCAGCAGCTGCGGCCTCTTCGTCCATCTTCCTAAACTTCTCTTCCTTGGCATAGTAGCCACCGGGGCCTAGATGATGGTGGTGTTTGTTCCTCTTCGCCAGCTCGGTGTTACGAGCATTGAGCTCCAATGCCTCTGGTGAAGTTTTCTGAGCCACGAGCTCCTCCCATTGACTAGGAGTTATGTTGCCAAACTCGTTGAAGGGAGTTAACCCTTTTTGGATATACTTCTTGTTGAGCTCCGACCTCCAACGTCGGAATGACTCTCCCATCATCCTAAAAGCATTTTTTACCAGTTCGTGCTTGCCCTCTGGAAATCTAAAATTGAGCTTCAGCTGCCTATCCCATAGTTCATCCTTTTTGTTCCCTGGTACCTCTTTCTAGTTAGGGATTGCTAGGTTTAATTTATCTCTTACTAGGGCCCCGATCACATTACGGAATCATCCTCTTAATTCCTTTGACTCAAGGATCTCCCCTGCTGGCCCGACCTCCGTTATCACATAGCATGCCTTATTGGGATATTGATTTGCTTTTCTATCCCCTCGTTTCCTCTTAGGCTTGGTAGTCGTGGTTGTGTCTTGAGGTTGTGGAGCAGAGGCCTCAATGTCCATCTCTATGGCTGTTGCCTCTGCTCTCCTTTTCTATACTCCATCTTGTCCGATGAGATGTCACGGACATCGATGTCGTCCTTTCTGAGTTTCAGGAGGGACCTGTATATAAGACAGGTCAAAGTGTTAGCAGAGGTAACACAACCAAAGCTTTAGCAAAATTTACAAGCTAAGGCTTTTTCCCTACCTCCTCATTCGGGTCAAAATCCTTGTCCAAATCTTCCTCCGTTGGCCTCCTTCCAGCTTCACGTGGCAAAGGATCCTTGGGACTTACATATCCCTCTTCTGAGTCCTTATCATCATCATCCTCTTTTTCTTCGCCTTCAGTAGCCTCTCTTGCTCTTCCTTCCGCTCCCCCTTCCTCCTCGTCACACTGCTCCTGAGTAAGCATCACTTCTAGATCCTTTTCTAACTCATTATCGAACTACTCCTAAGTAAGTTGGTCCTCTAGTGCTTGCTCCTCATAGGTTGGCTGCTCATCATGCTCGGGGCATCGGGCTACACTGTTTGCTATCCGTGACATTATTTCGTGCTTTGTTCTGATAGATGCAAGAAAGTGTGCTTTAGGTACATGAGAAGGTATAAGAAATCAGAAAGGTCTATGAACCAAAGTAGTCCTATAAAACAACAATATATAAAAAAATGAGTAGTAGCAGTAGTAGAGGCCTCATAAACATGTCAATCATGATTTGATCATGAACTGGGAGCATCAAGGCATCATAACAGAGAAGAGAGGAGAAGGTAATGTAGGGGCGGCTGGTAATGGTGCCAAGTTCCTCACAAATTCTTGATCATCAGCTCATATTCCATATAATGTATGGACTTGAACAATTTCATCATCGGCAAAACAAAGGAGAGGAGAGGAGAGGGAAGATTTGGCAAAAAAAAAACCTACAGTTCCCAAAACAAAGGAGAGGGGAGAACTTTTAGGCTTCTTGCTGCAAAAAACAAAAAAATGAACGGGGCAAAGGATCAGTTGGAGCTCTCAGAGTTCCCAAAAGAAAGCAAGCACCATGGGGTTAAAACTGAAATGATTAAACCAAACGCCTGCAGTTCAAATTCACCATTCTAATTCACCGTTCTAATTCCCCGCGATTATTGCTGATTCTACTAGAAGTCTAGAAATAATCGAGACAACACAGCACATAAATTATATTGCTAACTAAAATTACTAACTGATATTGCAATCTGCAAGCTAACTGAAAGCACATCAAAATTAAAAACTGAGATTACTAACAAATACCAAACAGAAAAATACAATTAAAAATGACAACATAGCTATCAAAAACTAAAACTAACTGATATTACAAAACTGGAAGCTAACTGAAAGCACATTGAAATTACAAACTGAAAATACTAACAAATACAAAAAAGAAAATAAAACTGAAATACTATGTGGAATTGCAATTTCTGAGCTAAAGTTACTAACTGCAATTGCAAACTGAAATTGAAAACTAAAAGTCTACCTGCAATTAGAATCTAAAATTAAAAAATGAAATTACTAACTGCAATTGCTAACTAAAACTGAAAACTGAAAGTAGCACTACCTGAAATTAGAAACTGCAAAGAAGCTAGGAGAACATGGCATAAAGCTAGCTTCCATGGATTATGTCTCAACTAGCTTGCAGTATCAGTTGAACCTAAGAATCACAAGGGATACATCCAAGCACCAGCAAAACAATTATCTAACAGTAGCATATTTATTTGACATCCCAGCTCCTCCCTATATTACATCTGAACATTACGTACGCCAAAACTGAATAGCTAGCTAGCTAGCTAGGGGAACTAGCAAGCTAATAGTAAGTACTGTGCTAACTGTATGTATGCTGCTTTCGTTTTTTCCCATCATTTTCTCATGCCATACTCGTTGGTTTAAATACATGTATAGCTATACTAGGTATGTTTTCAAAATATAATACACAATCAAGTAATAAAGTATACAAACCAACAAGATCTGCATGCCTCATGACTTACTGATGATAGGGACATATATATTTGCATATGGTTCTATATTATTACTTATATATATAACCTTTAAAGCGAACAACGTTGTTGACTTGTTTTGCTAGGAGAAATTCAAGCTAATAAGCTCGATACAAAAAGGCCTACTGAATCTTATATACGAAGTACATGAAAAAGAACGAGAGCAAACATAATGAATTCCTAAAATACATCCTAAAAAGTCAAAGCATGTAGTAACTCATAAGCAAAAATCTGTGGAGCAAACCATGCATCAATCAAACAAAAAGAACAAGGTAAATGTGATGTTTGCTAATGCATGTGTAATCCATAAAGTACACTACAAATATATCAATGTTACCTACTAGTGCTGGCCTGCTGGATGCACTACAAAAGAAATGAAAAAGAATCATGAAAAAAGAAATTAATAGGTGAGAGCAGAATCATAGCAACCAGCTAGAATCATCTTCCCGGTCTTTCTGATATTATATATGATATCTAGCTACTAGCTAGTAATCAATTTCTATTAAACTAATTAAGTTGGTGATGCCTTTAAACCAACTAAAGTGACACTGATGGAAGACAACAATAAACTGAGATTTCCCTATTTTCTATTTCATTATCAAGAAGAACAATGTAACATGACCCGATCTTGGAATTTTGATAAAATTTGGAACTTCTATTCCAGGAACTTGAAAGTTTGCTAGTGGACTGATTCGGGTGAAGAAGTGATGCTTGAAATATTTACAAAATATCTAACATGAATTAATAAAGGAAAGTTCCAATGTTCTAATTAAGTAACATAAGTGTATTTTGCCGCCTAGAGCAAACTCCATTAGTCTCTTTCGTTTGAAAGAAAAAGAAAGGATGCAATTTGTCATCTATATATTGTTCGAACTAAATAGCATTCAAAAGCAAAAGAGCGACAATATGATTGTCGCCTTTTTGCTCTCCCTTTTCATCCAACCAAATAATGCAGTGGCCGTGATGCAATAAGAATGATGGAGCCGTTAGCTAGCAAGATCGTCTTCTATATTTTATCAAAGCATGAAATTAAAGCCAAATGGCCAGACAACTACTAATCTAGTAGTATCAAAGTATAGCTATTAGCTAGTGCTACATTTTCATGCATCCATGGCCCTCTTTGAGAGAGCTAGGTGCCAATGAACACGGCATGCACGGAAAGATCCCAATGCAAGTCAAGATATGCAAGATCCTAATGTTCAGATGTACTTACTATTAGCTTGCTAGTTCCCCGAGCTAGCTAGCTATTCAGTTTTGGCATACGTAATGTCCATGAAGATACACTATATAAATATCTCAACAAGCTTTGTAGTACTAATTGGTCAAACACACAAGATGGAATACACCCAAGCAGAGACCGAACACCTCACAGAGTTTACTACAACCTAACAAAGCTGCTAGCAGCTCATACCTAGAGCATGCACTTTCAGTGCTTGTGAGCACTAGTGATTCTGAGAAATATGAAACATAACAAGCAACTATCGTACTGTCTAGATTTTCAAAAGTACCAATAACAATCACTTCCTTATGGTCCATGTCTTAAGTTACCAATTTATGGCTTAATTCATTAACACCGAAGATCACATTGCAATGATGAATGTCAACTGCAACAATCAAATCAATGGCTACCACTGCAACAATCAAATAAAAAAACAAACATGAAACTATCAGAGCCAAAAAAAGGGTGGTGGACACCGGAGTGAATGGCTACCAGAGCCACTGGGGGAGGGAGCAGGGACGCCGGGGCACAACAGCACTGGGGTCACCGATGGAGGGAGCGTGGACACCAGAGCGCACGACGGGTACTAGAGCCGTCGGGGAGGGAGCAGGGACATCGGGGCACACCGGCATTGGGGCCACCAACGGAGGGAGAGCCCACGGGCACTAGGGCCACCGGGGGGAGGGAGCACGGGCATCGACAATGGAAACCCTAGCCGACATGGGAGGGGGAACGGCGGCGGAAACCCTAGCCGCTGGGGGGAACGGCGGTGCGAAGGGTAGGAGATGGACCGGGGGTTGGAGGCGGATTGGGGGAGGTAGGGCACAATGGAGGTAGGGCATAGAGGCGGTGGAGGTAGGGCACATAGGCGGTGGAGGTAGGACACAGAGCCGGCGAAGGTAGGGCATAGAGGCGGCAGCCTACCGACGTCATGGAGGAGAATAGCGCTCAGACTCAGAAAAATTTTTGCCTGCTCACGGGCGCTGGTTTATATACCAAAGTTCATTTGTAGGGGCGGCTCCTGAGTTTGCCACCCCTACAAATCGATTTGTTGTGGCGGTTCCTGAGTTAGCCGCACCTATAAATATTTTTCAATTTATTTTAATTACTAATTCTGTAATTCATTCATATATCAAGAACACAATGTAAATTTATATATTAGTTTTTTATTATTCTATATATATAAATATATGTATATATAAACAATTTTATTGTATATATAGATATAATTCTATATTTTCTTCTTTACAAAAACAATATTTTAAAAATTGAAAATTTGAATTTCAAAACAACTAATAGAATTTTAGGACACTAAATGACCTCAAATGAAAATTTTGTAAACATTAAAGTTGTAGAACTCATCAAGATGTACAACTTATATTTTGGTCATCTTTTCATTTGACAAAATTTTAAAAGTTCAAATTTTGAATTTCAATAAATGGCAACTTCAAACAAGATTTTGAAACCTTAAATGATTTCAAATAAGAAAGTCATGAACATAAAAATTGTTGAACATGTCACTATCTACAACTTTTATTTTGGTCATCTTTTCATTTGACTAAATTTGAAAAGTTCAAATTTTGAATTTTAATAAATGGCAACTTCAAACAAGATTTTGAAACCTTAAATGATTTCAACTAGAAAAGTCATGAACATAAAAGTTGTCGAACTCATCACTATTTACAACTTTTATTTTGATCATTTCTTCATTTAACATAGTGTTAGTAAAAATTGTTCACAAATCCAAATATCACTCATAGTTTCATAAACTATACGAGAGACATGTTGATGTGTGAACAATATTTACTATCACTTTGTCAGATAAAGAAATGACCAAAATAAAAGTTGTAGATCTTGATGAGTTATACAACTTTAGTATTCATCACTTTTTCAGCTGAAATTATTTGGCGTTTCAAAATCTTGTTAGAACTTGATATTTTTTTAAATTTGAAAATTTGAATTGCTCAAACTTTGTCAAATGAAAAGAATGACCAAATCAACACAATAACTTGATAGGGCATGATTTTAGAAAATTTTAGGAAAAAAAATCATCACATTTGGAGTTAGTATGAGGGAGAAAGACTAGTTACAAATTTTACCTAGAGATTAAAAAGAAAAACTATTCATGATGATCATTGATGAACAAGTATGATTTCTCTTTTTAATCTGTGGCTGAAACTTGTAACTAGTTTTTCTCCTTCATACTAACTCTAAATGTGATGGGTTTTTTTCTAAAATTTTCTAAAATCATGCTCTATCATTTTAGTCTGGTCATCTATCTTTATCACTAATTTTGGACAATTCAAATTTTGAATTTTAGAAAATAACAACTTCAAACCTGATTTTTAGCCACTAAATGATTTCAGCTGTAAAGGTGATGAATATAAAAATTGTATAAGTCGTCAAGATCTCTAACTTTATTTTGGTCATTTCTTCATTTCATAAAGTGTTAAGTGCTTGTTTTAAATGTTTCAATAGTAGTCCAAACATGTTGCAGTAGTAATAAGTGCCTATTTTAAGTGTCTGCATGTTACAGCTGTTTTAGTAGTAATAGATTAGATGTTGCAATAGGTTCATCTGGATGTTGCAAAGGGTAGTCTCACACACATACATAAATATAGTCTCACACACATACATAAATATATAGTCTCACACACATACATAAATCTATAGTATCACACACATGCATAAATGAAGTCTTATAAACACACACACTTATACAAACACTCCACGTTCAACAACTAGCTAGCCTGCTGTAACGTCTTTTTCCTTGACTCCTTTTTCGTTCCCATAGCAATATGTCTTTGGGCAGGTTCTTTTCCACAACATTGATCTTCTTAGGAAAGTCTATGAATAGCGACATCTCATCATAGTTATTATAAACTTCAACATCGTCCACGCCATCAACTCTGATAATGTGTTGTTTCTCGGAGGCAACCACGTGGTTTGTCTTCTTCTTCATGGGGAGGTTACTTTGTGGGTCAGGCATATAGAAAACTTGTGCAACACGTGAAGCGAGCACCCAAGGGTCATCTTGGTAGTCTAAATCCTCAAGGTCTAGGACTCTCAATCTGATCTCGTTCAGTTGGTGTTGTTTGATCTAGTGACATCGAAACAGGGCCACCGTTATATCCCTTCCATAGTCAAGTTCACAAATCTCTTCAATGATGCCAAAGTATTGGATCTTTTGCCCCACTCCATTGAGAGCTTTTATTCGAATGCTGCAGTTTTGGTTCACATATTTACTATCCTTTGTGTGGGTATAGTAAGTGTTCCCATTGATGTCATAAGCTTTCCAAGATGTCACTTGTATTGATGGCCCCTCCACCAACCTACTGATGGTAATAGAGTCCATGGTTTCTCCAGGTGGTATGTTTTCATCCTTCAACCATGTAGTTAGTCGTTGCTTGTGTTGTTTCATGACCCAATCATCTGAATGACCATTTCTCTTCGTCATAATGATAGCCAAGTGTTCATCAATGTATGGTTGCATCAGTTGTGTACTCTGCAAGACATTGTAATGCACCTGACTCACTTCTTTATAATCATGGTCGATGAACACTTTTCTACCACTAGTGCTCTTCCTAGCCAGCCTACCCTTGTGACGAGAATCAGGTTTACCAATCCCTTTTTGTACTTTTAGGTACTCTTGATAGCACTCGACGACTTCTTGAGTACTATAACCCTCTATCATGGAGCCATCTGGGTATGCTCGATTATGCACATATCGGCTTAGAAGCAACATGAACCGCTCGTAGGACCACATTTTATGCAAGTAGCAAAGGCCCAGCGCCTGTATCTAATGAACCATGTGAATCATGAGATGTGGCATTATATAAAAAAAGCAGGAGGCAAACACATCTCTAGTTGGTTTTGTGTCTCCACCACAAATTCATGTAGGTCACTCAGCTCTTTCTTGCCAATCGTCTTCTGTGAGATCTTCGAAAAAAAGTAGCACATGGGGTGATGGCTATTTTCAAGAACTCTAGCTTTATAGCCCTAATTGCAATAGGTAGAAAAACTATCAGCATCATATGACAATCATGAGGCTTGCAGTGTGTTATTGACAAGTCCTTCATCGACACTAGCTTCTTCACATTCGTTGAAAACCTAGTCGGGACTTTGACCCCCTGAGGAAAGTGCGTATAGCTCTCTTCTCTTCTGGTTTTAGGTTGAAGCACGCTATGGGCAGAGTGTATTTTCCATTAGCCTCAGGTACCGAGTGAAGCTGTGGCATCACGTTTAGCTGCACCATGTCTTTTCATGATTTCAGACCATCCTTTGACTTGCATGTTTCCATCAAGGTAGCAATGAGACTCTCAAAGATATTCTTCTGGATGTGCATGGCATCAATGGCATGGGGGGCCTCCAAGTCTGGCCAATAAGGCAAATACTGAAAGAAGATCGATTGTTTCTTGAAAGGTACGCCTTCGACAGGAGGTGTGCTTCTATCACTGTTCATCCCATCTGGATTCTTCTTTCCATAGATTACACGTATGTTTTTCACCATTCTGTACACGTGTTCTCCGTTATGACATCTCTCCGGAGGGGGTTCAATCTCTGAGGTGTTGTCATAAAATCTAAAGTACAATTTGTTGTGATACTTGTGACTTGTCTTTAAGAAGCGTCGGTTCCTTAGGTAAACTATCTTCTTGGATGCATCAACAAACACCCATGTAGTACCATCCAAGCAAACTAAGCATTCTATCTTCCCTTTGATCTGTCCACAGACAAAGCAGACAGCGCGGGGTAATCATTGGTAGTAACAAATATTATTGCTCTACATATGAAGTCCTCCTTTCGGAACACATCGTACATCGGCTCCCCAAGCCTCCATAGCCTCTCCATTTCTTGCATCAAGGGCTCGAGGAACACGTCTATATCAATGCCTGGTTGTTTAGAGCCAGAAATAAGAATAGTGAGGAGAAGGTACTTTCTCTTCTGACACAACCATGTTGGGATGTTGTACATGGTCAAGATCACTGGCCAAGTGCTGTGGTTGCTCATCCTCTCATTGAAGGGATTCATTCCATCGGTGCTCAAGCCAAACCGTACATTCCTTGGGTCATCGCTGAATTCTTTGTGCTTCTCATCGATCCTTTGCCACCGACTACAATCAGCCAGGTGTGCAATCTTATCATCATCCACCTTGCGCTCATCATCCCACCATGTTATGAGTGCGGCTTCTTTAGGGTTTAGGAAGATACATCTCAAGCGGCCGGTCACTGGTAGGTACCACATTACCAAGGCAAGAAATCTTCTCTGCTTTGCATCGTTGCCTAATGGAGTGTCCTCTGGGGGCTGAGATTCTTGTACCACCTATTTCGTACCCTTCTTATTCCTCTTTTCCCCCATGGAGGCTTCGTCCCCACCGTAAAGGTCATTGTTCTTGTACCGGCTGGCCCCACACCGGGAACATTTATCTAGTGACTTGAATGTTTCACCACGAAAGAGGATACAATGGTTGGGGCATGCATGGATTTTTTCAACCCCCATTGTCAATGGACTTATCACCTTCTTCGCTTGGTATGTGTTGGCGGGAACTGAGTTTGGTTGTGGCAGCACCCATGACAAGAGATGCAATAGATCATTGAAACTATAGTCTGACCAGCCGTACTTAGCCTTCAGGATGAGTAGCTCAAGCACAAAACGTAGTAATGTCCAGTGTGTCGAACAACCCTTTTTAACACCATACACAGCCTCCTTCGATGCTTTTTTCACCCTTTCAAAAATTTCTAGACTTTTTGGGCTCTTTAGTAAAATCTCTGGTCCAAGGGCTCGAATCATGTCCTCCAAATCATCTTTATCCTCGACACGTGCTCCACCATCATTATTGGCACCACCTTTGTCCTTACCATCCCAACCACCAGCATCACCACCTTGTTCATTGTCAAACTCGAGATTCATTCATGCATCAAACTCTACTAAATATTGGGACAAGGATTCTAGGGTTTCATCGCCGTATTCCTCCTCATCCTCGTCGTTAACAATAACCATTTCACCATGATGAATCCACACTGTGTAGTCCTCAATAAATCCTTGCATAATCAAATGTGATATGATGATAGTCACGTCTATCCATGTCATACGGTTCTTGCAATCTTTACCAGGACAAATAATTGTATCCTTATTCTTTATCAATATCGTTGCATGCTTCTCGGCAGCTTCAATAAATTTATCCACCTCTTCAAGGAAACCTGCCTTGAACCTTAACGAACCATACATCCAAGAGTTCCTGTACTACATCTTTTACAACAACAACAAAACAAACATTAAAGGACTACTTATTCAGATATATATAAAAATAAATTAAATTAATAATTACTTAAGAATAATTGTATATACTTCAGATATATATGAATATAAATTAAATATAATTACATGAAGCATACAAACATACCATGGTAGAGGAAAATTAATTAATGGCCTATTTATTCATAAATAATTAAAATACATACTTGTTGATTACAATAAATAATTTCAAAGACAATAATTAGCAACAATTAATATTTTACCCAATATCTTTCATGCAAACCCTATTCCAATTTCATCAAACATAAATTTACAAAAACAAAATTAATAAAAAAAACCAAACCCTAGATCTACATGCACATGAAACATCCAGAAAACTAACTAATTGTTCACTAAAATCAAGAAACATGGACCAAATAAGGGTATGATCTTGTTCTCCTACCTAATTTACCCTAATACATTCAAAACTTTGGTCTATTTTGCTTCATAAGTAGCTCAAGCACCATAGAAGAGAGAGAAAAGCCAAACTCTAATTACTCACTAACCAACAATTAAAACTTCAAAAAAAAGTGGAATAGCATTTTCTTACCTTCTACAACCTCTCTGCAAAAGGATTTGAGATCAAAACTTCCCACCCTTAGTAGAGCAATTTTTGAGAGGTGCACAAGGCCGCCCTACCTTTTTTCTCACGGGTTGAAGTGAGTGATCCGAGGAAAAAGAATGGGCTGTAGGTTTTTATACGTGGTGTATTTGTAGGGGCGGCTGGTGATTGAGCTGCCCCTATAAATCGCAACACTGAGGACAGCTAATGAGTGAGCCGCCCCTACAAATCGATCCATTTGTAGGGGCGGCTCATATCACCAGCCGCCCCTACTGTGCTATTTGTAGGAGCAGCTAGTAGGGGCGGCTGGCATGGGTCCTGAGCACGCCCACTGTAGGGGTGGCTCCATCCCTAGCCGCCCCTATAAAAAATTGAGCCGTTGCTACAAACCTTTTTTTATAGTAGTGTGTTTTATCTAGATGTTGTATATGTTTCACACATATGTTTCAAGTGTATATTTCAAATGTCTCATCTGTTTTAGACGTATGTTGCATCCAAGTATTTCATATTTCAGAGGTAGAGAGTCATGGGGCACGACCTGAACGCGGGGGGATGGGGTGTGGCAAACCGAGGCCGGCGGATAGGGCGTGTTGGGGGCCAGCAGTCGAGGTGTGCGACGCACCTAGGGTCGTGCGGACGGGGCGCGCTCGTCCAGTCATCTTCATCCTGCTCTTGGGTCCTTCGGGGTTCATGGGGAAGGAGCGTGCGGGAGCGGCGGCGGGCGTAGGGAGGAGGCCAGGCACCTAGACTCGTGGAGAGAGAAGTGGGGTAAGGAGGAAGGAGCGGAGGGCACGGTATTTCCGCATGCGTGCGTGACGGAGGAGGCACATGCGTCCGGACGTGCGTTTCTGTGCGGACCGTCCGGGCGCTAGTATCTCACATTAATCTATGGGATTAGACCGCCGGGCAAATTTAAATGCAATTCTTTATGTTCTGGGTAATAGATAACCCAGAAGAGAATCCGTTCGATGCATCATCATGTCCAATTCTCCGTTAGCTAGACAGCAAAGTCAACTGTCCCAATGCAAATGTAGTCGCAGCAGCAGCAGCGTCGTCTCCTCTTGCCCCTTGTCCTCCTGGTTGCCATGCTCTTCTTTGTTGATGCACTGTCCAGCAGCCTCCACCCGGTCGTGCTGGTGCCGGGTAACACCTGCGGCCAGCGGGACGCACGGCGCACCGACGAGTACGAGCCTTCGACGCCAGGCTGCGGCATACGGAAGCAGGGCGCGCGGGTGGTTCCGGCTGTGGGAGAACTTCACGGCGCTGCAGGAGGACCCAACGCTCCTGCCGTGCCCGTGCTACGCGGACCAGCTGCGGCTAGCGTACGACCCCGCCGCCCGGCGACTACCGCAACGTGCGGGGCGTCAAGACTCGCGTCGTGGCCTTCGGCACCACCCTCAGCTTTCGCTTCGACGACCCTGGCCGAAAGTAAGCAAGCACGTACATACGTCGTGTTCATCATGTCGAGTTTTCATTCCTCCAAGGAAGGAGATCGATGATGAATGGAATCCTCACCTGTCACCTCACCTCAGGAACGTCTGCATGGAAAGGCTGGTGGAGACACTGGAAGGGGTGGGACTTCCGATACGCGCCGGCAGCTCCCGGCCTGGTGTCCAGGGTGTTCTCTGACTTCCTCTCGAGCTTCAGGCTCCTCGTGGAGCGCGCCAGCTAGAGGAACGGAGAGAAGTCGGTCATCCTCGTGACGCACAGCCTGGGCGGCTTCTTCACCATGGTCTTCCTCGACCGGAGCCCCCTGACGTGGCGCAGGAGGTACGTCAAGCACTTCGTCATGATCTGCCTCGGCGTCGGCACGGATTCGGTGCGTGCGTGCAGCGGCGGGCGATTCTGGAGTTTGAGCGGCTGTGCATCCTCTTGGTCTCGGCTCTCCACTTCGACACCCTACTGCTGGTAGCACTCAGATCGTGATTGGCCGCTTCCGTCCTCTACAATCACCAGTTGAGCAGATTTTGGGTGTGCGTGCTGTTAATTTGTTGCTGCTAAGGCAAGCTAGTAACCTTGCACACAACATGTTCGATGATATGTCTATTGAAGTGGTGGTCTGGGATGAGGAAAAGCAACATATGTTCGACCATCCTGGTTTGCTGAAGCAGCTAGCTCAAGGTGGTAATTACTTTGTTGGTGAGTACGATGCAACAATGCCTCAGTACGTTCAGTTCATGGATCCAGTGACATCAATGGGAGCTTCAAATACGATGTTGGATGAAATGCAAAATATGCCTGTTGTCTGGGATGATGAGTTGTTGCATGGACTTGACTGCCAAGATGCATTAGTGCAGGAAGAAAGTCAGTTCGACAAGTGCTTGAATGTGGACAACAACGCAACGGTTGATCGGGGCATTCGTGATTTGCTCACTCATAATAGTGACATGGATACTGCAGATAACTTGTTCACTGATATGCCTCTTGAGGTTAGATGAGATGAGGAGATGCAATCTCATATTGACACGCATGCAAGCTTGTTGCAACAGCTAGCCTTGAGTGTGGATGACGAGCACACTGTCGGGTTCAATGCCAGTGTAGTGCTTACCCGTGTCGACACCTCCCCTCTTCTCAAGCAATGTATGGGCACTGCAGACCAGGTATGTGACGGTTTTCCCGGCAAGGTTGTGGTGAGGGATGAGGAATTGTTTTACCAACATGATTCACATGATGGATTACTGCAGCAACTAGCTCTAGGTGGAGAGTGTTGGGATAGTGAGAAGATGATTTGTATACCTCTCTCACCAGGCAACAAATGGTCTTGTCCTTTTAGTGATGCCGAGTCAGTGAAGCTGCATATGACTGCACAAATAAACAAGATAGAGGCCAATTTAACAGATGAGGATCATGTGAAATATGAATTAGGTACAGCAGGGGCAAGGACCCAAGCATCATCTGGATTGCATTCGTGAGCCAGAGCAGTTCTGGCTTACGAATGCAATCCAGATTTGAGAATAGATATCCTCGTTGCTCTGCTTCTCCTCTTCCTCCCACTGCTCCCAGGGGGATGTTAGAGGAAGTTTCGTGAGGCTGTTCCCCATCTCCATTCTCCTATTTAGTCGGGTATGGGTTACCCCCATACTTGTAGGTTCTTTGCAAATGAAAGAATGTTGTTGCATCTAGCTCCATCATTGATTGAACGTATTAAGGAGATAGATGCAAATGACCCTTTCCAAAGCAAAGCAAGTTATGAGGATCGTTGGAATGCCGTATTTCAATTCTTGGACCCGTAGATTGTAAGTAGGGTGTAGATATTAATGGAAGATTTATTGTTGAATGTTGGACTCAGTTCTAGTTTATTTCATACTTAGGCTAGTCTCAGTGGAGAGTTTCATTACGTTGTTTTCAAGACGGCAACATCATGTAGAATAAAATGAAATATCGATGAAACACCCCTTCTCAATGGACAATTTCATTCTAGAGTTTTATAGACATTTAATTCCATGACTCATAGAGAGTTGGTATTCGTGCCAAGAGAGTTTTATCCCCATAAAATTCACTTCTTCTCTCTCTTCTTAAAAACCTTACCACATCATCAAAAAACTTATGTGGCTAAAGTGACTAAAGTTTAGTAGCTAAACTTTAGAAGGAGGAAACAAAACAGGCACTTAATCTAGCATTTTTCTAGTTACAATCGGGCAGAACGAGTGACGGTTTACAATCGGGTAGAATGAGTGACGCCCTCAACCAGGCAGCAGTCATCGCCGTCCGCGGCGACAGTGGCGCGGTGGCTCCTGAAACATCTTCGTAGGACCCATTCACCACCGCTGGTAGCCTTCACCGTCGCCTGCATATGGTCTAGATGGTAACAGTTTGGTCAATTTCCAAGCTTGCGTGTTTTTTACAAAGTTGTGCACATTTTCCATTCCCGCGTCTGAAAGGGTTGCTTACAAAGCACGCTCCCCACCCTGTGTCTTTCTCCTCGCCCATAGCTTTTGTTTCTCATCGCCGCTCGTTGCTCCCTAGTGCTAAACTACGCAACTGCCCCTACTCAGCAGGGTGCAAGCCGCCACTCACTACCGACAAGCTAGTACCCTGCGGCGGTATGCCTCACCGGCATGGCCTACACAGATCCACCGGTGACCAGGCTGCTACTCATCACCCCCGTGGCCACCAATCCCACAAGATCCACAATCAATGGTAATTCTTTCGAACTTCCCTCTATCTTTCTTGGATTTTTATTCCCCTCTTCACTCATCTAAGTACGAAACAAGCTTCCATCTGTTTACTAAGGAGCTCACGATCCAACTCCGCAGGCGCTCCTTCTCTGATTCAAGCGACAGTGCAACCGCTTCCATTGTTGGCCCCGCTCCACTAGATCCTAGTCAAGAACTGAAGATGGAGGAGGAGGCCCCCAACAAGACGAACCAAGTGACCATCCTCATAGACCATGTCTTCGTCCTCATCCTCCAACACCTCATCGCCCGCACCATGTGGAGCTGTAACTGTGTCTGTCGCTGCTGGAACCACCTCATCTCCGAATCCCAGTACCGTAAGGAGATGTCCCAGATTGTTGTTGGATTATTCTATCACAGCTGGAAAGGCAAACGCTAGTTCACCAGCATCAACGGTGAATACCCCTCCTTGACCTTCTTGCCCCTCCCCATTAAGGATGTTGTGATCTCAGATTGCTGCCGCGGGCTCATCCTATGCTGGTGCGTTGGGTTTCGCTATGTTGTCTGCAATCCGGTGGCTAACAAATGGTGGTTACTGCCGAATAACAACTGTTCTTTTGGTTTAGCTCACTTGGGGTTTGATCCAACAGTCTTCTTGCACTTCCTGTGATTGAATATGGCAAGAAGAGGGCTGGTGTGTCCATAGGTGTGAGCATCTACTCAGCTAAGAGTGCATCATGGAAGTTTAAGGAATCTGAATGGGGCGAGGGTGTTGTACGCACATATTCGACAAGTATGTTTCTTAATAGTTTTATGCACTGGCTGGAGTTGTCCTAGATAGTTGCTGTTGATATGTAGGGAAAGACATGGAGGAAAATTTGTAGGTCACGTGGTGAAGCAATCTCCATCCATGAAGCTCAGGGTCAGTTGTGTGTATGTACTACTAGTATGTTTAGGAAGTATCAGCTTTCATTCTAGGTCCTAGATGACTATTGACGGTGCAGAATGTGACCAACTAGTAAATATTTGTAGTTTTGCCGTACGTTGTGATCGGAGGTGGCCTAGCACTCAATGACACAGGGTTTATACTGGTTCAGGCAACGTGCCCTACGTCCAGTTTGGGTCTATCAGTGACTTTATTCCTGAGCCTAGGTGCTCGAAGTTTGTAGTGGGGTTACAAACGAGAAGGAGAAAGATGGGGTGTACAAGAGGTCTGGTCGGCTCTGGTCGGAAGGGCCAAGAACGACAGGAGCTACGCTATGAGCTAGGTGTTCATGCGTGTGCTTGGAGTCTGAACCCGACGGTTCTGTGGTCGTGAGCTAGTGAACTTGATTGGTGCTTGTTATCTTCAAGAAGGCCTCTCCTTTTTTGGAGGGGGCGCATCCCCTTTTATAGATAAAGGGGATGGCTTTACAAGTGAGAGGGTGAGGGTACGTATGCTACTGAGCCTTGTTGCCCACATCGGCAGGTACAAGTTAATGGTAGGCGCCTACAACATTGTTGATGTCACTGTAGAATGTTAGATGCATATGGGAGGTCGTGCTGCCTTCTTCAGGGATGGTAGATGTCGGTACCTACAAATACTGTTTGATGCCTAGAGGCATGTGAGGAGTCTCACCACGTTCACCCGGTATGGTAAATCCCGGCGCCCATAACGCTATCGATGCCTAGAGGCACGTGAGCGAGCCATACCGTATGGGAGTTTTAGCGGCGCCTACAATACTGTTTGTGTTAGGGTGGCTGCAGAGTACTGTTCTATGCAGGGTATGGTCCCTAGTACAGTAGTTTTGACTTGTGAGCCTTGCCTTGCTTTTCTCCGTATGTCTCCTAGTTCCTACTGAGCAGGCGTCCCCGGTCAGATGGCTCTAGTCAGCTCTGAGTGCGCCGGTCAGAGAAGAGCGGTGAGCAGGGTTCCTGCGAACCTCGGTCGGAGACGCGGGGTTGGAGTCAGAAGTAGTGTTTTGGGCCAGGCCTTCTGATCGGAGAGGCTGTCCAGAGGTGGCTGGAGTCGAAGCGAACGCTCCGGTAAGAGAGGTAGGCCGAAGTAGCCAATGAGCGGGCGTTGTTCCTCTTCGACTAGACCTTCCGATCGGTGACTAGGCTGCCCTTTTGGCCTGTCATTTTAGACTCTTGGGCCGAGCCTTGGCGTGGAAGCCGGTCCCCGAGGGACCCCGGGTTTTATGAACCCGACAACTATGGTACTGATAACTGGACACTACAGCATATGGTGACCATGCTAGAGATATTTGGATGGGACAATATTCAATTTGGTTATGATGTTTGCGATTCGGACTACAAAGTGATTGCAGTTCACCTATAATGGAATTTGATTTTCTTTGTTGGCAAGGACAAAAAACTGATTGCATATGACATGAACCTCAGAAAAGTTCTTGTCCTCCCTACCCAAGTCATGTGGTATCGTAGACCTACCTGGAGGCTACGTCCGGAGGGACCTCACTATCTTCCTTATGTTTTCTTGTTCATGGAATCAGTAGGAGAGCAGTAAAGTTGCATATGCTGTTCTTTCTTCAGGTAGGGAGTTGTTTTGATTCTATATACAGTCCAATTTTGCCTTGGTAACTAAGGCAATTGTATGTTGAATATTATTAATGATACTGCTTTGTGAAGGTTGTGGAGTCTGAGTGCTTTTGAATGATTTTCCTGCAATGGCTAAGGGAGGAAGAAGAGGGGTTCCATGGTCACTGGCTACCAAGCTGAAGGAAGCTTTGCCTTGCAAGCAAGAGTACCAATCTAAAGGAGCGAGCACATCTACCTCATTTTTGTTATGTAAGTCTATAGGGAGCAGAACCTTTATTTTCCTATCTATGTACCGCTTGTGTTAATTCTTGAGTTGACACAATTGTTATGTTAGTGTCGCTTCTTATTATAAAAAATACTCTTCATTGAGGACATGATGAATGGTGTGTAATGATTATATCTTTATGGTGTGTGTTCAATAAGTTATTATGGCCCATCTGAATTAGTAAATAAATTATGAAAACTGGATGCAATTCTGTCATCGTTGGATGTATGGGCCGTTGTCTATTTTGTCATCACCGCCGTAACACTTGTCGTTGGTGAAGCAGACAGACAACACCACCGCTATTCATCTCATGCGGCAGTGGTCAATAGTGTATCACCACCGAATCATTCTGTAATGCGATGGTGACTATTACCAATGACCAGACGGTTCATACGCTGAAGTGACGGTGATGTCCACCTCGACACAGATGCATCAGGCACCAAAGCGATGGTGAACACACACTGCACACAATCGGATCATTGTGTAAGGTGACTGTGATCCTAATTATTGGTCAAAACGGTGATGTTAGTGTACACCCACATAGGTGGGTCATGGTATAACACGACAAAAACAATGACCTAATCACGGACGGATCATAATCCAACACGGCGGTGTTAGTGTACACCAACATGGTAGGTCGTGCTCCAATGCGACGGAAAACAACGACCTGATCACGGATGGATCATAAGTCAACATGGCGGTGCTAGTGTATACCAACATAGCCAAGTCATGCACCAATGTGATCGAAGCAAGGATCTTATCATGGATGGATCATAAGCCAATACGGTGGTGTGAGTGTACACCGTAGACGGTCTCAGATAGCGATAGTGATGACTACGACTATCACTGCCGATAGCTTATTGCCAACGCCAAAATTGGACTACGATGGGGGTTATGATGTGGCTATGAAAGGTGCGAGTGTAGTAGTGAAGTCACTACCACTTACACCTACTACGAGGGTGAGCCTACACCGGATGCACTGGCTTGGGTGTGTCGATCTGAGTGTTAGACACTCGCCTGCACTGGCTTGGGTGTGTCGAGATTTGGGCCACTAGGAACCGTGGATGAGTTTGCTTACTAGAAGCTAGAGTGTTAGTGCTCGTGGCTCGTTTTCCCAAGCACAAGCGCATGCGGTTGGGTTGCCGTCCATGCGCCAGTTCCTGCTTATATAAAGAAGGGGGAGGCATAAATGGGTATAATTTTTCTACGCACTGTTGAGCTTACCTCCCTTTCTTCAACTCTTCAACTCCCTCCACCTGCTTTCGTCGGGTAAGTCCTTTGACCGTCCCAATTCGGGTGAACTTGGGGTTCATGTCTCTTCTCACTAGGTATCCTTCCAGGCTTCCTATTCTTGATGACACAAGCCCTCCTCCTTGTCCTGAGTGTTGACACTTCTTAGCATAGCTACTAGGTTTGTATCCCTAGCAACGATGCTAGAAGTATTTCTTGGTATTTCTTAGCATCATCACTAATAATTAGCAATGCCACTAAGTAATAGCCTTGATAGTTCCTTAACAATTTTAGATATTTATCCGCAAACGCACAGAGCTATCATTATAGCATTTCATCTAGAAGTATTTAGGGTATCATTATTTATATTTTCCCAAAGGAAGACATTTATTGATTAAGAGTCTAGTATGGATATGAACTTAAATAATAATGCTTGCAAGTACACTAATGTTTATAGTAGGGGTAAATACAGTGATTTCAAGATAGTGGACACACACTTGGCATTCCTCTAAGGATAAAATGGAAAAGAAAGAATAAAATAAATTCCTAAGTCAAGCAGGCATTGATCTAGTATACTCATACAAAGATTAGTTGATGATCACACAAATTACATAATTAGTAGGATTAAGTCCACTTTTGGCCCCTCAACTATAGGGTTCGTCTAATTTTAACCCTCAACTACAAAACCATCTAGTGGTGATACCCCAACTATCAAAACCGTTCACTTTTACCACCTGGGTGTGGGCAGGGCTATTTTGTCCTACGTGGAGTGGTTTTGACCATGCCCCATTGGCATTGACCGCTATGCAGGCCCTCTTTCCTCTCGTTCCTACGCACGTGAAGGAGGCAATGAAGGATACAGTGCGGGAGTAGGGCGATGGTGTGAGCAGGCTATGATGGCGGCACATGGGCAGCACAGCAACGCGACGCTCGAGTAGGCTGCCGTGGTGCATGAGTAGGCAGCGGCAATGGCTCACGAGTAGGGCGGTAGCGCTCGAGCAAGTTGCGGCAGTGGTGCCCAAGCAACACGGCATCGCGTGAGTAATTATTAGCTAGCTAGCTAGGTCTGTAGCTCGTTGTAGCTCAGAGATCATGAAGTGCGAGTACCAAGATGCCGGTAGGAGCGGCGGCGACATGGGCTCCTCCAAGGATAAGATGATGGTGGTGGCGGCGGGGGTAGGGGAGCAGGAGGAGGAGATGGACGAGATGCTGGCCATGCTCGGGTACAAGGTGCATTCGTCGGATATGGCGGATGTCACACAGAAGCTAGAGCAGCTCGAGATCGCCATGGGGATAGGTGGCATTGGTGGCGTCGGCGCTACCACTGATGATGGCTTCATCTCCCACCTTGCCATGGACACCGTGCACTACAATCCCTCTGACCTATTGTCCTAGGTCGAGAGCATGTTGTTTGAGCTCAACACACCCCCGCCGCTGCTCCCGCTCGTGATGCCACCGGCCCTGAGTCTCGCGTCCACCTCGTCCACCATCACAAGTGGCACCACCGCCGGTGTTGGTTAATTTGATCTCCCGCCCGCCGTCGACTCGTCCAGCAACACCTATTCCCTGAAGCCGATCCCCTCGCTGGTGGTGGTGTCGGCCGACCCATCATCCACAGACTTGACATGGGAGCCCAAGTAGATTCATACTAGCAGCGGTAGCACGTCGTCTTCCTCTTCCTCATCATCATGCATGTATGGTGGTCACACTAGGAGCTCCATGGTTGAAGCTACCCCACCCACGAAGCATGCATCCACGGTAGCAGCGTGAGAGGGAAGTGATGAGTGGGTGACGTGTGGGCCCCATATGTCACTGATATGGAGGTTGGCATCCTATGTGGTGGTCAACACTAGCGTGGCGTGGTCAAACTCGCTCCATATAGGACAAACAGCCCTGCCCTCACCCAGGTGATAAAAGTGAATGGTTTTGACAGTTGGGGTATCACCGCTAGACAATTTTGTAGTTGAGGGTTAAAATTAGATGAACCCTATAGTTGAGGGGCCAAAAGTGGACTTAATCCTAATTAGTATTAGTGCTAAATGTGAAGCAGGTCAGGAGGCCACTGAGTACTAGTCTACTAGCAACCTCATGTGACAATTTAGACTCCTAGACCCTAGTCAAACATTGGGGATTACAAGGGACGGATAGGGCTATCACCATTTGCCACCTATCCCTCAACTGTGGAAAGGGACAATGCATTCACCTGTCTCTCCATACCTAAGCACCACGCTTGTGTATATAGAAACTACCTAAATCCCCCTAGGTCCCCAACCCTACAAATCGATAGGTAAATGAGTTGGGCACACCTGATGGCGCGATGAACCGCCACCTCAACTTAGCTCTAATTCTGATTATATAAGTTATATGAGTAGTTAAGCATGAAGTTAGGTGTGCTACTCTCATGACACACAAACTATAGACTAGTTCATATATCAAGATTATAACATAATAACTATACTCTAGTTCATAAGTATGACTACAAATGTAATATGAGAACATGACTTTGGAAGAACTCATTTCTCCATTCATACCCAAAGATCTCTTCTTCTAAGGATCCAAGCTCTCCAAGGTAGCTTTGCCTTGTTCTAAGCCAAAAACAAAGGAAAGCTACTACTAGAGAGTGAGGGAGTGAGGTGTTACTCATGTGAAGTGTGTTAGAGAGGTGGGGTTCCCCTCTATTTATACAGGAGCCTAGGCGGTGCTGGAGGCTATTCCTAGCATGAGTACCGGCTCCCACTACCTTAGCATGGAGCCATGCCACCGCTTGTCAAAGGGGTGGCCGAGTAGCGCTGGCATGGGGTCGCCTGCCCCTAGGGATCGGCCACCCCTTGACTGAGCCACCTCGCCACCACCTTCATGTGGCAGGCCGTGGGCTGTACATGGATCACTGCTTCATGGTGTTTTGCCCTGGTTGAGTTGATTTGATGGGCGTCTCCCTTGTTCCTTTGCACAAATCAGTGTCGGAAAGCGCCTTTCATTGAATTATTCCATGTATTTGTGTTTGTGACCTACAAAATAATGTTCTCCAAATACATGTGGAACT